>NC_142801.1:15232339-15435402 GCF_049724085.1 Artemia sp. Qi Xiang Cuo
CTCTACTGCCAATAACACCATAAGACAGATTCGAATTATAAAAAATATTTGTGATAGGTTTTAAGAACTAGGAAATAGATAAGTCTTAGAAAAAGAAAATTACGGTGAAATCCTTGAGCTGGAAGTGAGAAATTTAACTCTAAATACAAGTTGTATTCAGCATACGCAAGCAGTATAGCCTTAAAGGGGCTTATAATGCTCAAGCTCCCCTATTCCTAAACTTGAAGGAGTATATGAGGATCTGGCCTTTTTTTTTAATCACACAATGGATATGAAAATACCTTGTCCGCAACAAAAATCCATCTCAAGACGGGATCATGGCTACGTGACTGTTAAAAATTCCTTTTTCAATCATAGGCAGCGCGCTAGCGCTGCTTAAGTAAAAAACGATGCGGGCACAGTCGGGCACTTCGTATCGAAGGAGTTGTCGTAGAAACTTCGAAGAGGGCTCATTCGATTGAAAATTTGAGTGGCTAGTGCCCTTTTTAATAGTCGAAAGTGATTGGAGGGCAACTAGCCCCCCCCCCACCCCCATCATTCCCCCAAAAACATCCAATAAAAATTTTGAAATAGCCATTTTGTTCAGCGTAGTTAATTTCCCGATAGAAAATTAATAAATAATACACTGCGCCAACATCGTTCTTATATGCACCCAGGGCATAACTTAAAACCATTGCGCTGAGGGTTGTAGGGGAGTGTTCTCCTCTTTACTTAGTCTTCGTTTCTTGTCTCGTTCTCGAGTGTCCTCGTTCTTTACTTAGATAGCGCGATCGTGCTGCCTATGATTTATATAAGAACTTTCTATATAAACCTTATATGCCCCCAGGGCATAACTTACAACCCTTGCACTGAGGGCTCTGAGGCCCTCACTGAGGGATCTGAGGGCTCTCTTGCACTGAGGGCTCTGAGGCTATCATTCTAAAAGATCTAATTTCCAGAACGTTCAACTACGTTGAACAAAATGGATATCTCAAAATTATGATTGGATGTGTTTTTGGAAAATGGTGGGCGTGAGAGGGGCGTTAGTCGCTATCCAATCACTTTCAACTATTAAAAAGGCACTAGCCCTTTCAATTTCCAATTGAACAAGCCCTTTTGAAGTTTCTAATACAACGCTTTCAATAAAAACTTTACATGCCCCAGGGCATAAATTACAACCCGTGCCCTGAGGGCTGTGGGGGGAGGGGTTGTCATCCTTAAGGATCTAATTTCCATAGCTTTCAACTACGTTGAACAAAATGGCTATATAAAAATTTTGATTGTATGTGTTTGGGGAAAAGGTGGGCGTGAGAGTATACTATCCCTTTGAATTTCAAATTGAATGAGCTCTTTTTCAAGTTTCTACGACAAAAATTTCAATAAAAACCTTATATGCCCCCAGGACATAACTTATAATCCTTGCCCTGAGGGTTGGGGGGGAGTATCGTCCTCAAAAACATATTTTCTATCTGGAAATCAACTACGCTGAACAAAACAGCGATCTCAAAATTTTGATTGGATGTGTTTGGGGAAAGGGGGGTCAGTTGCCCTCCAATCACTTTCGACTATGAAAAAGGTCACTAGCCCTTTGAATTTCCAATCGAATGAGCCTGTTTTGAAGTTTCTACGACAACGCCTTCTAAAAAAAACCTTATATAACCCCAGGGCATAACTTACAACCCTTGCCTGAGGGTTGTGGGGGACTGGCCTCCTCAAAAATATATTTTCTATCTGGAAATCAACTACGCTGAACAAAATGGCTATCTCAAAATTTTGATTGGATGTGTTTGGGGGAATGATGGGCGTGAGGGGGGGGGCTAGTTGCCAGCCAATCACTTTCGACAATTAAAAAGGGTACTAGCCCTTCGAATTTCATATTGAATGAGCCTGTTTTGAAGTTTCTACGACAACGCCTTCTATAAAAACCTAAAAAACTCTTGCCCTGAGGGTTTTGGGGGAGTCTCCTCCTCAAAAACATATTTTCTATCTGGTAATCAACTACGCTGAACAAAATGACTATCTTAAAATTGCTATTGGATGTGTTTGGGGGAATGATGGGCATGGGGAGGGGCTAGTTGCCCTCAAACAACTTCTGACTATTAAAACTCTCAATTCCCAATCGAATGAGCCCCTTTTAAGTTTCTACGACGACCCCTTCCATATGAAGTGCCCAGCTCTAAAGGAAAAAATAATAAATAGTACATTTTGCCAACATCGTTCTTATATGCCCTTAGGGCATAACTTAAAACTCTTGCCCCGACAAATGTGGGGGAGTGTCCTCCTCAAAAATATATTTTCTATCTGGAAATCAATTACGCTGAACAAAATGACTATCTTAAAATTTTGATTGGATGTGTTTTGGGGACTGATGGGCGTGAGGGGGGGGGGGGGGGTCTAGTTGCCCTCCAATCCCTTTTGACTATTAAAAGGGGCAGTAAAACTTTCAATTTCCAATCAACTGAGCCCCTTTTGAAGTTTCTATGGTGACCCCTTCCATATGAAGTGCCCAGCTCTAAAAAAAAAAAAAATAGTACATTGTGCAAACAACGTTCTTATATGCCCTCAGGGCATAAATTAAAACCTTTGCCTCGAGGTTTGTGGGGGAGTGTCCTCCTCAAAAACATATTTTCTATTTGGAAATCAACTACGCTGAACAAAATGGCTATCTCAAAATTTTGAATGGATGTTTTTGGAGAAATGATGGGTGTGGGGAGGCTAGTTGCCCTCCAATCACTTTCGACTATTAAAAAGGGCACTAGCCCTTTGAATTTCCAATCGAATGAGCCTCTTTTGAAGATTCTACGACAACGACTTCTATAAAAACCTTATATCCCCCAAGGGCATAACTTAAAACCCTTGCCCTGAGGGTTTTGGGGGAGTGTCCTCCTCAAAAACATATTTTCTATTGGGAAACCAACTATGCTGAACAAAATGGTTATCTCAAAATTTTGATTGGATGTGTTTGGAGGAATGATGAGCGTTGGGGGGGGGGATAGTTGCCCTCCAATCACTTTCGACTATTGAAAAGGTTACTAGCCCTTCAAATTTACAATCGAATGAGCCTGTTTTGAAGTTTTTACGACAAAACCTTCTATAAAAACCTAAACAAAAACTTGCCCTGAGGGTTTTGGGGGAGTCTCCTCCTCAAAAACATATTTTCTATCTGGAAATCAACTACGCTGAACAAAATGACTATCTTAAAATTGTTATTGGATGTGTTTGGGGGAATGATATGCGTGGGGGGGGGGGGGGTTTGTTGCCCTCCAATCACTTCCGACTATTAAAAAGGGCACTAGAATGAGCCCCTTTTAAAGTTTCTACGACGACCCCTTCCATATGAAGTGCCCAGCTCTAAAAGAAAAAAATAATAAATAGAACATTTTACCAACATCGTTCTTATATGCCCTCAAGGCATAACTTAAAACCTTTGCCCGACGAATGTGGGGGAGTGTCCTCCTCAAAAATATATTTTCTATCTGGAAATCAATTACGCTGAACAAAATGACTATCTTAAAATTTTGATTGGGTGTGTTTTGGGGACTGATTGGCGTGAGGGGGGGGTCTCGTTGCCCTCCAATCCCTTTTGACTATTAAAAGGGGCACTAGAACACCCAATTTCCAATCGAATGAGCCCCTTTTGAAGTTTCTACGGTGACCCCTTCCATATGAAGTGCCCAGCTCTAAAAAAAAAAAAAATAATAAATAGTACATTGTGCAAACAACGTTCTTATATGCCCTCAGGGCATAAATTAAAACCTTTGCCTCGAGGTTTGTGGGGGAGTGTCCTCCTCAAAAACATATTTTCTATTTGGAAATCAACTACGCTGAACAAAATGGCTATCTCAAAATTTTGAATGGATGTTTTTGGAGAAATAATGGGTGTGTAGGGGGGGGGGGGGGCGAGTTGCCCTTCAATCACTTTCGACTATTAAAATGGGTAATAGCCATTTGAATTTTCAACCGAATGAGCCTCTTTTGAAGTTTCTACAACAAAACCTTCTATAAAAACCCAGGGCATAACTTAAAACCCTTGCCCGGAGGGTTGTGGGGGAGTGTCCTCCTCAAAAACATATTTTCTATTTGGAAATCAACCATGCTGAACAAAATGGTTATCTCAAAATTTTGATTGGATGTGTTTGGAGGAATGATGAGCGTTGGGGGGGGATAGTTGCCCTCTAATCACTTTCGACTATTGAAAAGGGTACTAGTCCTTCAAATTTCCAATCGAATGAGCCTGTTTTGAAGCTTCTACGACAACGACTTCTATAAAAACCTAAAGAAAAACTTGCCCTGAGGGTTTTGGGGGAGTCTCCTCCTCAAAAAAATATTTTCTATCTGGAAATCAAATACGCTGAACAAAATTACTATCTTAAAATTGTTATTGGATGTGTTTTGGGGAATGATATGCGTGGGGGGGGGGTTGTTGCCCTCCAATCACTTCCGACTATTAAAAAGGGCACTAGAATGAGCCCCTTTTGAAGTTTCTACGACGAGCCCCTTCCATATGAAGTGCCCAGCTCTAAAGGAAAAAAATAATAAATAGTACATTGTGCCAACATCGTTCTTATATGCCCTCAGGGCATAACTTAAAACTCTTGCCCCGAGGAATGTGGGGGAATGTCCTCCTCAAAAACATATTTTCTATCTGGAAATCAACTACGCTGAACAAAATGGCTATCTCAAAATTTTTATTGGATGTGTTTCGAGAAATGATGGGCGTGGAAGGGGTTTTAGTTGCCCTCAAATCACTTTTGACTATGAAAAAGGGTACTATCTCTTTGAATTTCAAATCGAATGAGCCCTTTTTCAAGTTTCTACGACAAAGATTTCAATAAAAACCTTATATTCCCCCAGGGCATAACTTATAATCCTTGACCTGAAGGTTGTGAGTCCTGAAGGTGTGTGAAGCACTTTGAATTTCCATTCGAATTAGCCTTTTCTGAAGTTTCTACGACAACGCCTACTATAAAAACTTTATATGCCCCTAGGGCATAACTTCCAACACTTGCCCTGAGGGCTGTGGTGGAGTGTCCTCCTCAAAAATATATTTTCTATCTGGAAATCAGCTACGCTGAACCAAATGGCTATCTCAAAATTTTCCGGGGATGGGTTTGGAGAAATTATAGGCGGGGGGGGGGGGGCTAGTTGCCCTCCAATTACTTTCGACTATTAAAAAGGGCACTAGCCCTCTGATTTTCCAATCGAATGAGCCGTTTTTGCAGTTTGTACAACAACGCCTTCTATAAAAACCTTATATGCCCCCAGGGCATAACTTTAAACCCTTGCCCTGAGGGTTTTGGGAGAGTGTCCTCCTCAAAAATATATTTTCTATGTGTAAATCAACTACGCTGGACAAAATGCCTATTTTGGTGGAAATGCCTACTTGGTAGTTTGGTGGAATGATGGGCGTGGAGGGGGGCTAGTTGCCCTCCAATAACTTTCGACTATTAAAAAGGGCACTAGAACTCTCAATTTCCAATCGAATGAGCCCCTTTTGAAGTTTCTACGACGACCCCTTCCATATGAAGTGCCCAGCTCTAAAGGAAAAAAATAATAATAAATAGTACATTGTTCCAACGTCGTTATTATATGCCCTCAGGGAATAACTTAAAACCCTTGCCCTGAGGAATATGGGGGAGTGTCCTCCTCATAAACATATTTTCTATCGGGAAATCAACTACACTGAATAAAATGGCTACCACAAAATGTTGATTGGATGTGTTTCGAGAAATGGTGGGCGTGGAAGAAGTGTTAGTTGCCCTCAAATCACTTTCAGCTATTAAAAAGGGTACTATCCCTTTGAATTTCAAATCAAATGAGCCCTTTTTCAAGTTTCTACGACAAAGATTTAAAAAAAAAACCTTATATGCACAATATATAAAAAAAAATATATTTTCTATCCGGAAGTCAGCTACACTGAACAAAATGGATATTTCAAAGCTCTGATTGGACGTGTTTGGGGAAATGATGGACGGGGGGGGGGGCCTTTGAATTCCTCAAAAACATATTTTCTATCTGGAAATCAACTACGCTGAACAAAATGGATATTTCAAAGCTCTGATTGGATGTGTTTGGAGGAATGATGGGCGTAGGGGGGGGGGCTAGTTGCCCTCCAAAAACTTTCGACTATTAAAAAGGGTACTAGCCCTTCGAATTTCCAATCGAATGAGCCTGTTTTGAAGTTTCTACGGAAACGCCTTCTATACCTTATATGCCCAAAGGTTATAACTTAAAACCCTTGCCCTGAGGGTTGTGGGGGAGTGTCCTCCTCAAAAACATATTTTCTATCCGGAAATCAACTACGCTGAACAAAATGACTATCTTAAAATTTTGATTGGAAGTGTTTGGGGCATTGATGGGCTGGGGGGGGGGGGCTAGTTGCCCTCCAATCAATTTCAACTATAGTAAAGGGCACTAGAACTCTCAATTTCCAATCGAATGAGCCCCTTTTGAAGTTTCTACGACGACCCCTTCCATATGAAGTGCCCAGCTCTAAAAAACAAAATAATAAATAGTACATTGTGCCAACAACGTTCGTTGTGGGGGAATGTCCTCCTCAAAAACATATTTTCTATCTGGAAATCAGCTACGCTGAACAAAATGGCTATCTCAAAATTTTGATTGGATGTGTTTGGGGGAAGGTTGGGCATGGGGGGGGGGGCTAGTTGCCCTCCAATAACTTTCGACTATTAAAAAGGGCACTTGTCCTTTGAATATCCAATCAAATGAGACTTTTTTGGAATTTCTATGACAACGGCTTCTATAAAAACCTTATATACCCCCAGGGCATAACTTAGAACCCTTGCCCTGAGGGTTGTGGGGGAGTGTCCTCCTCAAAAATATATTTTCTATCTGGAAATCAACTACGCTGAACAAAATGGCTATCTCAAAATTTTCCTTGGATGTGTTTGGGGAAATGATGGGCGTGAGGGGGGGGGATAGTTGCCCTCCAATCACTTTCGACTATTAAGAATGGCACTAGCCCTTCGAATTTCCAATCGAATGAGCCTTTTTTGAAGTTTATATGAAAACACCTTCAATAAAAATCTTGTATGCCCCCAGAGCATAAATTAAAACCCTTGCCCCGGGGGTATTTGGGGAGTGTCATCCTCAAAAAGCTATTTTCTATCCGGAAATCAACTACGCTGAACAAAATGACTATCTTAAAATTTTGATTGGAAGTGTTTGGGGGATTGATGGGCTTGGGGGGGAGCTAGTTGCCCTCCAATCACTTTCGACTATTAAAAAGGGCATTATAGCTCTCAATTTTCAATCGAATGAACCTCTTTTGAGGTTTCTACGACGACCCCTTCCATATGAAGTGCCCAGCTCTAAAAAAAAAAAAAAAATAATACATTGTCCCAACATCGTTCTTAATTGCCCCTAGGGCATAACTTAAAGCCTTTGCCCTAAAGGTTGTGGGAGAGTTTCCTTCTCAAAAAAATATTTTCTATCTAGATATCGACTATATTGTACAAAATGTCTATCTCAAAATTTTGATTGAATGTGTTTGGGGGAATGATGGGCGTGGGGGGGGCTAGTTGCCCTCCGATCACTCTCGACTATTAAAAAGGGCACTAGCCCTTTGAATTTTCAATCGAATGAGCCTTTTTTGAAGTTTCTACGACAACGCCTTCTATAAAAACCTTATATACCCCCAGGGCATAACTTAAAACCCTTGCCTTGAGGGTTGTGGGGGAGTATCGTCCTCAAAAACATATTTTCTATCAGGAAATCAACTACGCTGAACAAAACAGCGATCTCAAAATTTTGATTGATGTGTTTGGGGGAATGATGGGCGTGGGGGGGGGGGGGGGCGCTTGTTACCCTCCAATCAATTTTGACCATTAAAAAGGGTACTAGCCCTTCGAATTTCCAATCGAATGAGCTTGTTTTGAAGTTTCTACGACAACGCCTTCTATAAAAACCTTATATGCCCCCAGGGCATAACTTAAAACCCTTGCCCTCAGGGTTGTGGGGGAGTGTCCTCCTCAAAAACATATACAAATGAATGTGCATTGTCAGTTTAATAAACATATACTGATATTTAGTAATCAAAATTTTAATATTATTTGATTTATTAAAGTTATAAAAGTAAAAACATTTATATTTTTTCTTTAAAGTGCAATTTTTGTTCTGTCCCTGGAAAGGCAGAGTGGTTTGGCGCCCAACTTATGTTAATATCTGCTCGTTTTGAGTTTGACTCGGTTAATTATTGTAATTTCTGTTCGTTTTGGGTTTCATTTATTTATCGATGCTGATTTGTGGTAGTTTCACGTTTGGTAGATTATTTTATTTTATTTTTGCTTATTTTTGGTTTAATGGAGTTCTTTACTTTTCTTTGAAAAACTTATTTTGTGGAAAAAGTTTTTTAAATACAACATCTCAAGAGCTTGGACATTTCGAAATAATGTTACTGTGTGGTAAAATCCCCAAATCGGAAGTGACAAATTTAAAACTAGAAAAGCTGCCTTCAGACGCTCCAAATCCTTTCAAGCTAATGGCTTTCATTTGAAGTTTTCCCGGAAAGTTTTATTTTATTTTATTTGCCTATGATGACGTCAAGATAAAAGCGGCCGAACAGCGTATCTATTGGAGCAGAAAAGATCTTTAGTTTTCAATTTGTTGGAATTGAGTTTTTATCGACAAGAAATATAATCGTTTAACGAAAACTTCAATAAGACCTACTTCCTTTTCTTCAATAAGCGTTATGTTCTGTTTTCTTCCGAAATTAGTTCCATTATGAAAAGGAATAAGGAGATACTTTCAATGTCGGATTGAGCTAACTCACGAACTAGCCTTATTTGAATTCAATCTCAGCACCTGCCTAGGGATAGTGTTGACAACCTTGGAGTGCCCTTAGGAGTAATAACCACAAATAGGGGCCTATTACTGATGATTTCAGTCCCCTTCCATCCATTAGCAGTCCTACCCAGTGTCTAAATACGTCAGGATGCTTTATGGAACACGTTGCCGAGATTGAACGGAAAGAGGCCAGCAATGACTGCCAAAATCATGGCAGCCATAGGTATATGAACCACCGGATGTAGAGAAAGAAAATATGCCTGGAGGAACGATCCAAGGGGGAACCAAGAACATTTTTTTGCTAGTACCGGCTCTACTTTCCCACTGATGGGTTGCGAGTGGTGGGTAACTCTCCTTTCTCTCTCCAGAGACGGGTTTTGCCTGTCAAATCCGACTTGGAATTGTTGCGTAATGTTCCCCTACTACACAAAAGGGAAAAGGAATCGATAGAAAACCCCTGTCTTAAGATGCTTATGGCCCCAAGGGGGCACCAATCGCTCATCGGATATTGGCGAAACAACATTATTTCTTCGGGGAGATATGAAGACAACGAGGTTTTGTTGCCTGAGCCTCGACTCAGTTTAGTGACTCTATTCGACTTGCCACTGATGACTGACGGTTAATTGGTGACTGTCCCGTCTCTTCAGGGACGAGTGTTGCCTGCCAAAGCCGGTCTTAAGTTGACGGGTTAAGTCCCCAGGACGGTGAAAAAAAAATGGTAGACACCTTGATATTACCATGGAAAGCTCCCCCATAAAGATGAAAAGGAAGATATAGGCAGTCCTTGTTTCAAAATACCACGCCTAAGACTATTGCCAATCGACTATTGGCAAAATATCACTGTTTCTTTGAGGGAGGTGTGAACACTGTTTCTTGTCTGATCTCGACTCAGTTTCCTGATTCCATTCTGCTTGCCACTGATGGCTGATGAATGGTGGATGACTTTTCCTTCCTTCTCAAGGACTAGTGTTGCCTGCCAAAACCGGTCTGAAGGTGGCAGGTAAGGTTTCCATGACAGGGCAAAACAATGGTACACTTCCTAAGACTACCGTTGGAAACACTCCCACAAAGAAGAAAGGGAAGAGATAGACAATCCCTATCTCAAAATATCACACCAAAGGGGACACCAATATCTCATCGGCTTTTGGCGAAAGGTCTTTATCAAACAGTTTGTGGTAACGAACTGTAAGTGAGGAGCGACGCGGCTCAATAGTAACCGAAACTCTACAAAACAGAGTTTTTATATAAATAGATACATAAAAAATTTGGCTTATTATGCTGATTCCAAATATATAAGATTCATTAAGTATAGTGTTACCCATCAAAACGCTACGAGCCTGAGAAAATATGCCCGATTCTTGAAAAAGGGGGAATTACCCTCTAAAACTCAAGGTATTCTAATGAAAGTCACATCGTCAGATTTAACGTATCCAAGAACCCTATTATTGAAGTTTCAAGCTCCCATCTGCAAAAATGTGAAATTTTTTTTTTTTTTTTTTTTGCAAGAAGAAAGATCATGGAGGCGTGTTTATTTTTTTCTTCTTGTTTTTTTTTTTTTTTTTTTTTCTCCAAGGGTGAGTGCATCGAACCAGTAGTCCTAGAATATTTTGAAAGGGCTTATTCAAACCGAAATAAAAAGTTCTAGTGCAAGTTCTAAGTGACCAAAAAGATTTGAAGGGAAACTAGCCCCCCTCCCATCCCTTTTTTTCTCAAAATCGTCTGATCAAAATTTTGAGATGTTTAAAATTTACCATTTGTTCAGCATAGTTAAAAAGAACAGTAACTATGGTTTTGGAGATAACATAACCCCCCCCCCCCCCGCCTGGGGCACCGTTTGTGAATCGTGAGATGTGCCCATTGTTTATTGCTTATTTGTTATTGCGAAGTATACAGACATTTTTCGGGGGTAGGATGGAGTGAATTTTCTGCTTGGGTGATTTTCCTCGGGGACAATTTTTATTGGGAAGGGAGATTTCCGGGGGGTGAACTTTCCATGGCAAATTTAACGCTGGAGTAATTTGCCAGAATTCCTATACGAAATACTTATGGGTTTTCTCACTTTCTGTTTGCCAACTCCATTTTACCTGTACAGATGTTAAAGGGAAGTGTCCGGGGGGAGGATTTTTAATGGTTTGGAATTGTCTAGAGTATCTATCCGTAGGGTAGGGGGAATTTCCACGGGATAAATTTTCCATGTGGGATTTTTCCACGGGATAAATTCTTCAGAGGAGATTTTCTGCGGAAGCAACTTCCTACTAGAAGGCGGAAGGGATATTTTCAAGCAGAATTAGCTACGGAAAGAAGGGTTTTCAAATGAAAATGTACTAAGAAAAGTTTCTCAGCCGGAATCGTCCTAAAAAGATTTCCCTGGGGGAATTTTCAGCTAGAATGGAATTGTCTGGGAGTGTTTTTTGTGTGTATGGGGGGGGGGGTAATTTATGTGGTAAAAATTTTACATGGCGGGATTTTCCGTGAGGGGAAGAAATTTTCCATGGAGGGAGATCTAGATATCCCGACATTATTTAAAATCGATCAGAAATTGAATAAAAAAAACAACTCTTTTCAACTGTGAGTAAGGAGCAACATCAAAACTTAAAAGAAAAGATACTATTACGGATATGAGGGGGGTTGCTCCCTCCTCAATATCTCGCTATTTACGCTCCAGTTTTAATAGAACTTTTAAAAAGACTTGTCAATTTAATAAAACATCCCATATGTTTCAGGAGTCGTTCGTAGAGAATTGGGACAAATAGTAAAACTTTAGCGTAAAGAGCGAAATATTGAGGAGACGGCAATCCCCCAGTTATATGTAATACTTTCCGTCGGTTTTAAGTTTTGATGTTGGGCCTTACTCTCAGTCGAAAAAAAAACTCAGTTTAGTGAGTCCGTCCATGTTAATAATGAAAAAATTAGTCCTAACCGAGTAGTAAACACGAGCACTAGTCTTTGCAGAAACTTTTAGAAGTTTTGCCATAATTCCTGCAGCAATACTTACCACCAAAATCACTGCAACAAAATATATTATTAAAATTGCCATAGCATAAAAATACTGAGAAAAATAATGGTATGCTGTTACTGTTACGCCATGTAGTCACATTTGATGCTTTAATATTTCTGAGAATTCCCAAAAACTGTTTGCTAAGTTTTTCCTAAAAGGAAGCATCAATTCCTGGATTTAGCCTAACTTAACTCTGCAATATGGTGAATGCTTAAGCATTTCTTTTTTTTTTCTAGCCTAGATTACCTTTCTTATGATTTGTCTAAGCCTTAAATTCATTATATTTAAATTTTTTATTCCTATTGCACTGTTATGAGTGCCCATCATATGCACAGTGTTAGTCCTTGCCTTTTCAAAGTTCTATTATTTTATTCTACTGCGTGTAGATAACATGTTTTCTCCGCAATATGATCACCCTAAGATGACTATAAAATAAGAACTAACTATAGTAGGAAATTAATATACACGTCCTCAAATTCCAACTAGTTGTTGATACCGATGGTGTTCTTAAAGGAGAAGTGAATGAGGAATAAGGACAAATTTTAATTCTAAGACAAAAAGTTATTTTGGAGAGAATAAGAAAATTCTAAGTACAGAAAATTCTCCACAAAATTCCCCTAACTCCAGAAAATTCTTGAACGAACAAGAAAACTCTAAGTACAGGTTCTTACAAAATAATCTACTTGGTTTCGATCATACTTGCTGAATTATTTCATTTTGTATAATGCAATCATTTTCTTCTCTGAAACACTAGCTAAGACGGGAAATTGTGAAATGGCTGTTAGAAATTATACGGAATTAATAGTTTCAGTAAAACATTTCATGGCAGCATTTTTATGCTTAGAAAACTATTTCATGCTGAAATCGTGCCCAGTTTCTTAGAAATGAAATTCATACAAATATAAGCTAAACTCTGGCTAAACTGATAGAGTCTATTTCAAAAGAAAAGAATTAAAAACATAATGAATTTAAAAAGTCAGCCAATCTTTTTAACTTTACTGCTAAAAGAAAATAAAAACGACAAGAAGATAACATTAAATGTTTCAATTTTTACCGAGGGCGAGTGACTTTTGAAGTTATGTTACTGTTTCTTATTCCCTCCTACAATTGGCCCAGGGAAATTCTCACTACGGGTAATGAGAAATCATTTAAGAGCAATTAGTAGAAATTCATCATGATACATAAAAATTGTAATTTAATATATCGTCATTGACGATATATCAAAATAGTCATTTTTCATCCAGGACAAAGAAAAAAAGCTCTTTTCATTGTTCTTTCTCTTATTTAATCATAGACAAAGTGACTGAGAACACGGATACACACATAAATATAGTCATGCTGGGCTTATTACCCAAAGTCTAATATAGTCTATAGGGCTATTAAAATCTTGCTGGGCTTATGCTGGATCTTGGTTTTGGAAACTACATTTTAGGATCACCTCCTTCCAACACTTAAGTATGTGCTAATTCTTCACACTGAAAAAAAAACACGCATTCGACCTCAGGCAGTACAGTACATAGTTTATAAACAACAAACTTGCTATTTATTGTGATCAAATTCTCGCACCAAAACCCTTTTATCTCTCCTTCATTATTATCTCTCCTTCTTGTTTGCAGACCTACTTCACTTAATAACAAAGAAATTTTGAACATCGTTTATTTATTCGTACGTTATAACACAAAGTAGAAAATCTCTTACCCTACCTGTCACTTACCTTTATCGCGTGTTTTATGGTGCTTTTTGATTTGATAAGTTAACCTCTCATATGTCATCATTTCTGGAGATTGATGGAGGTAGAATATTTATCATTACTAGTCTGCAGTTAGTCCTATATCTTTATAAGAGAATCCATAAGTCTTCATAATTTCTGTATCAGCGTTTCCCAATACGTGAATGAATAATGATCCAAATAACTGCCACAGTGTCGGATATCGACGAAGCAGCACACTAATGGATACTAATTCTACTTGAAAAGATCACTTATCTTACAGTTCCTATTTGTTATCACCATAAGATCCCACAAAATCCGACTTCCTTGGCAGCATCACCTTAACCTCAAGTCTTGGTTTCCCCCTAACAAAAGGACTGTTGTCTTTCTTGATGCTATGGGTTATCAAACAAAAAGACTAGAAAGAGAGATATTTTCTGGAACAACTTATCAGTACAACATTGATTAATATAACAGTAGAGAAGAAGGAATTGTATAAAAAAAAATGTATGCTCTGTACAAAAATGTAATCTTGCATATTTTCTATGGGAAGAAACAAACAAAAAAATGTTTAAAACAATCAAGTTTTTTAAACATACTGAGCTTTTACTGACATCTATTAAAAAGAAAAGAAGATATGCGTCGCTCTATTTCGAAATTCTTAAAAACTCTCCCAACAGTTATGGCCTGTCTAATTTTATCTCCCGTCTTCAGTGGTATACCGCACAAAGCATTTTCTATGTATTGTTTGTGGTTCTTCTGAACTTAACCCACTTCAACTCCCTGGCAACTGAACCATCACAAAAATCAACCCCCTGCAAATCAACTCTCATTTAACTCAACCCCTATCCAACTTAACCCCAGCTTAGTTCAATCCCTGCAACAGGTTAAATAAGCTTATACTAGGTTGACCGGGATTAAGTTGAATGGGGTTGAGTTGCATAAAGTTGAATTAAATGAGGGTTAAGTTGCATGAAGGTTGAGATAATAGGAATTAAGTTACAGAGGGATGAATTGCATGAAGGTTCAAACAGGGGTTGAGTTAAATGGAGGTTGAAATGAATGAGGGTTGGGCTGTCCGAGGCTTGAGTTAAACTGGTTGAGTTGGACGGGATTGAGTTAAAGGGGGTTGAACTACAGAACACAGAAATGTTTATTATTGCATATCTCGAGTTGGTAGTGGGTTAAATAAATGATTAATCTTTCTCTCGTTTATTGAAAAGATAAGAATTGAAGATTCTACCCAAAATTTACTTTCTCCTAAGCAAAAAGAAAGCAAATCTACTAATTGTAAAGAATTAATTTTAAAATTCAAACTACTTAACTCCTTCAACACAGACACAAATTCAAACTGGGTCAAACGAAAAAAAGGGGTATTTTTTTCAATATATAGCCTATTCTGCGTAGATATATGAAAGAATACAATTAAGCTCAAATGAGCCGCAAGAAATTTTTATTGTATATATAACAGTGCGTATAACATAAAAATTGATATAATGCTAATCGTGTATGAAATCATTGAAATTGTTTATGCTTGAAAATTTTGTAGGTCACAAAAAATGAAAAAAATCTGGAGCAAAACTAGGCCTGAAGGGGCAGTTGTTCCCTGCCCCTTAGCAGTTTCTGCATTTGTACTCCAGCTAAGTAAAAGAAAGAAAGGAGAGCAATAAGCCTCTACCTCTATCTCTATCTCTGAAAACGGTCAAATTTTAACTTAGGTTAATTTCCAGAATTTTCGGCGCTATGTTTGACATAGATGTCTACGCATAGTTTGTGTATAAATAAGTTTGATATTTGGTCGCTTTGAAATTTTAAACATAAAAAAACGGAAATTACCATGTGATTGTAAGGCGTGGCCTTGTTCTGGCGGAAATTAAAAGATCTAGCCGCATTACTAAATCATAGGCAGCGCGCTAGCGCTGCCTAAGTAAAGAACGATGTGGGCACAATGTGTTTTCTTTTTCTCCACCCAGGCACTTCGTATCGAAGGAGATGTCGTAGAAACTTCGAAAAGGGCACATTTGATTGGGACTTCGAGTGGCTAGTGCCCTTTTTAATAGTCGAAAGCGATTGGGGGGGCAACTAGCCCCCCCCACGCCCCTCATTCCCCCCAACACATCCAATCAAAATTTTAAGATAGCCATTTTGTTCAGGATAGTTGATTTCTAGTTAGAAAATATCTTTTTGAGGAGGACACTCCCTCACAACCCTCGGGGCAAGGGTTTTAAGTTATGCCCTGGGGGCATATAAGGTTTTTATAGAATGTGTTGTCGTAGAAACTTCGAAAAGGGATCATTCGATTGTAAATTCAATGGGGTTGGGCCTTTTTTAATAGTCGAAAGTGATTGGAGGGCACATAGCCCCCCCCCCACGCCCATCATTCCCCCAAACACATCCAATCAAAATTTTGAGATAGCCATTTTATTCAGCGTATTTGATTTCCAGATTGAAAATTTGCTATTGAGGAGGACACTCCCCCACAACCCTCAGGGCAAGGGTTTTAATTTATGCCCAGGGGACATTTAATGTTTTTATAGAATTTCAACGGGCTAGTGCCCTTTTTAATAGTCGACATTGATTGGAGGGCAACTCGCCCCCCCCCCCCGCCCATCATTCCCCCAAACACACCCAATCAAAATTTTGAGATAGCCATTTTGTTCACCGTAGTTGATTTCCGGATAGAAAATATATTTTTGAGGAGGATACTCCCCCACAACCCTTAGGGCAAGGGTTTTAAGTTATGCCTGGGAGCAAATAAGGTTTTTATAGAAGGCCTTGTCGTAGAAACTTCAAAACAGGCTCATTCGATTGGAAATTCAAAGGGCTAGTACCTTTTTTAATAGTCGAAAGTGATTGGAAGGCATCTAGTCCCCCCATGCCCATCATTCCCCCAAATACCTCCAATCGAAATTTTGAGAGAGCCATTTTGTTCAGCGTAGTTGATTTCCAGATACAAAATATGTTTTTGAGGAAGACACTCCCCCACAACCCTCAGGGCATGGTTTTAAGTTATGCCCTGGGGGAATATAAGGTTTTTATAGAAGGCATTGTCGTAGAAACCTCAATACAGGCTCATTCGATTGGAAATTCAAAGTGCTAGTTCCCTTCTTAATAGTCGAAAGGGATTGGAGGGGAACTAGCCCCTCTCCCACGCCCATCATTCTCCCAAACACATCCAATTAAAATTTAAAGATAGCAATTTTGTTTAGCGTAGTTGATTTCCAGATAGAAAATAATTTTTTGAAGAGGACACTCCCCAACAACCCTCAGGGCAAGGGTTTTAAGTTATATCCTGGGGTATATAATGTTTTTATAGAAGGCGTTGTCATATAAACTTCAAAAGGGGCTCATTTGATTGAAAATTCAAAGGGCTAGTGCCCTTTTTAATAGCTGAAAGTGATTGGAGGGCAACTAGCCCCCCCCTCCACGTCCATCATCCACCCAAACACATCCAATGAAAATTTTAAAATAGCCATTTTGTTCAGCGTGGTTGATTTCCAGATGAAAAATATGTTTTTTAGGAGGACACTCCCCCACAAACCTCAGGGCAAGGGTTTTAAGTTATGCCCAGGGGACATATAATGTTTTTATAGAAGGCTTTGTCGTAGAAACTTCAAAAAAAGCTTATTTGTTTGGAAATTCAAAGGGCTAGTGCGCTTTTTAATAGTTGAAAGTGATTGGAGGGCAACTAGCCCCCCCCCACGCCCATCAATCCCCCAAACACATCCAATAAAAATTTTGAGATAGCCATTTTTTTCAGCGTAGTTGATTAACAGATAGGAAATATGTTTTTGAGGAGGATACTCCTCCACAGCCCTCAGGGCAAGGGTTTTAAGTTATGCCCTTGGGGCATATAAGGTTTTTATAGAAGATGTTGTCGTAGAAACTTCGGAAAAGGGCTCATTCAATTTGAAATTCAAAAAGCTAGTCCCTTTTTTAATAGTCAAAAGTGATTAGTAATATTTTTTGTTGTTGTTGTTGTTGTTTAGACCAGGGCACTTCGTACCGAATTTGCACTTTACTGAAAAAAATATAAATGTTTTTACTTTTATAACTTTAATAAATCAAATAATTTTAACATTTTAATTGCTAAATATCAGTATATGTATATTAAACTGACAATGCACATTCATCTGTATTTTTTTCAGTAAAGTGCAAATTTGGCTCTAGCTTTGGGAAGGCATGGGGGTTTTGAGCCCAACTTATGCTAATTCCTGCTCGGTTTGAGTTGGACTCCGTTAATTATTGTAATTTCTGTTCGTTTTCGGTTTCATTTATTTATCGATGCTGATTTGTGGTAGTTTTGAACTTGGTAGATTATTTTATTTTATTTTTGCTCATTTTTTGTTTAATGGAGTTCTTTACTTTTCTTTGAAAAACTTTTTTTGCGGAAAAAGTTTTTTTAATTAATAACAAGAAAAGCGCCACAGAACAGTGTTGATCTCTGCTACTTTGTGCCGCAAAATACTACCGAAAAAAAATGTCAAAATAGCCAATCGGTAACTGTGGAAAAGCTGCATATAACATTGCATAGATGTGCACATGTGAATATATATGGTAATACTTGTAAACTTACTTCCCAGTTTCAGACGTGCTGCCATGTGGGGGTGCCCTAAAACCATATTAAAAATGCACCTTCTTATAAGCACAAGAAACCAAAAACTGCTGCTAATGAATAATTGACCTTCCGATTCAAACTGACAAAATTGCTTATTCTAGAAACATATAAGTAAAAAACAAAGAAAACTCCTACCCAATTTTTATATTTTTTTTTAAGTTTGGAATATGCCTATATTTTGATGCTTATTTAGGTGAAAATTCTAAAAAAAATTATAATTTGAACATGACTCCTCTATCCAGTCACGCGTTCTACATACGCTGGAGAGAAAAAAAGCAAATGTCCTGACTTCTTTTCTAGATAGCTAGTGACAGAATTCATCTGTTTAATTTCTCCTTGAAAAGAAAAAACTCCGGGGACTTTCTTTTACCGAAGTTGACGGTGAATGAAGATCATTCTGCTCTTCCTTTTCGCTATGATTCTTGACAGAAGGTCCATAGTCTAAGAAAATACTTAAGGATTAAATGACATTAAATATAATCTTTAGGTAGCTGTTTGGCGTGGCAGAAACGAAAGAAAGCTTGCTTGCTTTGGAAATTTTTAATGGAAAAACCTAGCCACAAAAATCGTCCTTCTAATATAATAACACTGATAAGAAAAAAATTTAATTCCCAGTGTCAGAGTTACTTATGGTAAAACTTTATAGCTTGAGTGATCGTTATCAATCAAATTTTAACCTACACAGCTGGTACAGTTTATTCTTTGGAAAAAAAGTTTTATACTCCATATCCCCCCAATTGCATCTTGTTCATTGACATGAAAGGGGGAAGTTAATTAGTCAATAAACAACCACCCATTTATGTGGGCTCCCAATTGGTTTTTCAGTAAAATTTAGGCGGGAAGAATATCTATTATACGAAATGCAATACCTATCCCCTTTCTGATGATTTTAATCAAAAGGGTATAAGCCCTTGCAGTAGGCTATACATTTTATGAATATGATGTAAAACCTGACAAAATCAGCCACTTATTGAATTCCAAATTCAGCCAAAATTGGTCAAATGACAGTGGATGACCAAAAGTATTGACACTGAATTAGGCACGTACACCGGAGTTTCCAGGGAATGAGGAGGGTAAAAATTAAAAAAGCAAATTTCTTTAATAATTTCAGCAAGAAGTGCCTAGATATTTATTACAATTTAGGATCTCTGGCAGCCCCCCTGCTTATGTCATGGCTTTGAATGTATGCATGATTCATGATGGGCAAATTTGACATTAATAAATTGCATGTTTACAATGAGCGTCAAAGTAGATTCTTTGATTTAGATTGCGCTAGATTAGGTTGTACATAATCTGGATTGCAGGGTATACGGGTACAGGAGCCCTCATTTAGCCCAGCCAAGTTCAATTCAACTCATTTAACCCAACACTCGTTCGACACAACGCTCGTTTAACTCAGTTTGCAAACAGCTGAAAGTTTAGTTATTTTAACCTTCATTAAATTGAAACCCTATTTAGCTCAACTCTTCTTCACCTCAACCCCTGCTTAACTCAGCCTCAGATCACCTCAACCCCCTTTTCAAACAAACCTCTGTGCAGCTCAACCTCTATCAGACTCAACCCCATTTATCTCAGCCCCCATTCAATTAAACTATATGTAACTCCAACAACTTGGCCCCCTTTCAATTCAGCCCTGTTCTACCTAACCTCCTATTGCACGGGTGGGATTGAACTGGGGTTAAGTTGACCGGGGACTGAATCGAATTAAGCCATTTTGTTCAAAGTAGTTGGAAGGTCCAGAAATTATATTTTTGATCAAGGCCGTACCCAGAGGGGGGTTAAGGGGATTTGAGCCCCCCCCCTCGAAATGTTTGTCTGACTCTTAAAAACGTAACAAAAATGGATATAAACAAATTTTGTATGCTTTTTTTAGTTTTTTTTTGTGTAAACCCGTTCCCCCAAATTTTTTTTTAGTAAAACACCCTCCGAAAAAAAATTCTGGGTACGACCTTGTCTTTGAGGATGAAACTCCCCCTACAGCCCTCAGGGCAAGGGTTGCAAGTTATGCCTTGGGGGCATATAAGGTTTTTATTGAAAGCTTCATCGTAGAAACTTCAAAAAGGGCTCATTCAATTGGAAATTAAAAGGGCTAATGCTTTTTTAGCAGTCGAAAGTGATTGGAGGGCAACTAAACCCCCTCTCACGCCCACTTTTTCCCCAAACACATCCAATCAAAATTTTTAGATAGCCATTTTGTACAAGGTAGTTAAATAGTTTGCAAATTAGGTCTTTGAGGATGATAACCCCCTCAAAGCCCCCAGGGCAAGGGTTGTAAGTTGTGCCCTGGGGGCATATAAGGTTTTTATGGATAGCTATGCTGTAGAAACTTCAAAAACGGCTTATTCGATTGGAAATTGAAAGGGCTAATTTCCATATTAATAATCGAAAGCAGTTGAAGGACAACTAAACCCCCTCTCACGCCCACCGTTTCCCCAAACACGTCCAATCAAAACTTTGAGATAGCCATTTTGTTCAATGTAATTGAAAGTTCTGGAAATTATGTCTTTGAGGAAGACAAACGTCCCACACCTCTCAGGGCAAGGGTTTTAAGTTATGCCCTTGGGTCATATGATGTTTAAATAGATAGCATGGTCGTATAAAAAGGACGGGGGGAGGCTACTTGCCCTCCGATCACTCTTGACTCTTAAAAAGGCACTATAACTTCCAATTTCCAATCATATGAGCCCACCACGAAATTTATACTACCATTCCCTCCATATGAAGTGCCTTTTGGAAAAAAAAACTTGGAGCAGTATGGCCTTAGGGTTCATGGGGGGAGGCTAATTGCCATCGGATCACTTTTTACTCTTAAAAAGGAAGCCAGAACTTTCAAATTTTGATCATTTGAGTCCCCTCCGAAATTTGTACGACTACCTCTTCTATAAAAACTTAATATCCCCCCGGGGCATAAATTACAACCCTTTCTCCTAGTCTCTGGAGGGTTGTGTTGTCCGCTAAGTTTTTGTCATCTGATCATTGGATTATTTCAAACAAAATGTCTATCACAAAATTTTGATCAGATATATTTGGGGAAAGAGGTTGTGTGTGAGGGGTGGGCTTGATGCTCTCCGATCGCTTTTGATAATTCTTAAAAAGATAACTAGAAATTTCAGTTTCCAATTAAACGAGCCACCTCTGATGCTTATACGACCACCTATTACAGAAAACCTCAGATACTACCGGGCATAACTTACAACACTTGCCCCTTGGCTCTTGGGGTTGTGTCGATCCGGAGGATGCTGATTTAATTGGAAATTGAGAGTTCTATTCTTTTTTATAAGTCGAAAATTGATCGGAGACCAGCCAATCCCTGTTCTAAAACTGTTTGATATCCGGTCCTTGGTTACCCCTTGGAAAATCTGATTGACATTTTGAGATATTTATTTCATGTTTTCTCTGTTGCTGATCAACTTTGCGTTTGGGGGATTTTCCTTGGAGGGGAATTATCCAGGGAGAATTTTCCACTGGGGTGGGGTATTTTTTCGTGGGGAGAATTTTTCTCCTGGGGATTTTCAGGGGGGAATTTTCTGGTGGGAATATTCCACAGGGGTGGGATATTTTTGAAGCAGTTTTCAGAATTTTTTTAGGGTTTCCTTAAATGGTCCCCTTATCTGCAAATTGACCTAAGAAATTTGAATACCCCATCAAACATAAAGAATTTATAAGTCTGTCAAACAGTGAGCCTCTCACAGAGAATTACCATACTGTACCATATGGTACAGAGAATTGTACCCGAAATGTAAGGATAAAGTAGCTGCTGGTCATTTATTATTCTCACGCAGGAGTTTATTGTGCACACTTTAGAAATGGAACCCGACATTCTTGTTTTAAGGCAAAAAAAAAATGCTGTAAAAGGCAGTTTGTACCAAGGACATAGAAATAAACACCTTTTATGTCCTCTGGACTCATCTTAGCCCTATTCACACTCCAGAATTGCGTTCTTCTGCGATTATTCTTTTGTTTGTTTCAAAACTATGAAGTTTTTAAGGCCGTATCACATTTTTGCCAGTGCTGTCAATGTTGAACCGTGAAAATAAATAACCAAAACTAATCAATTAAATTTGACTCCTGTTTTTGTCCATAAAAACTCAGACATAAACAATCTGTTTATTTCTATAAGAAAAATACACCATCAAAAAAATTTAATCTGTCTTAAGTTGTTGGTGGTGTATATTTTAGGTTCTTTTGGTGGTTTTTAGTTCTTTTCTGCTGATTTTGGTGGTTTTTGGTTAGTTGCTTTTATTTCTTTTCTGCTCATTTCTCACAGACGTTTTGTTTTGTTTAAATTTGGCACCTGTTACTACCAAAAACACCATAACTCACTATTCAGTAAAAAGCAAAATCCCAACTTTTCCTTGTATTTTATTATATAATGATTTCTTAAGTTTCGACTAAACCAATTTTAAAAGTCAGATTCGTATCTTCACTGTCTTTGCTGTTTTAATGGAAACAAATTAGTTTAGGAAACAAAACTGACGGTAGATAACTTGTCGACGAATGCAAATATCAACTAAAATATAGTAAAAAGGCTTGTTCTTCTTTAAACAAGGTAACACCTGTCCTCCTCATCAGAATAGTATAGCTTCATATCCCATAAATTGAGAGAATAATTCATTATAACAAATAAACCGAAACAAACAACAAATACAGTTTAAGAGCCACCCCCCCGCCCGCAAAAAATTGTCTGAAAGGCCGGCAAAATATATACTAAACATATATTAGGTATATATAAAGTATAATATGTATTAAGATCTTCAGTCTACTATTGTCTGTTGGGTAGGATAGTATGTTTTCGCTTGTAAGACCCGTATCCGACACCCAGTGTGTCAGATTAATGTATGAGAGTGTTTTTTATGAGAATTTGAAAATGTTGGAGAATCTGAAAATTTGAAAAATTCTGATAAACATATTAAGGCTAAAACACACAAAAAAAATTACCCGACTCACAGCCATTTTGTCAAAGGCAAACGTACTTTTTGAAAAATTTAACTGCTTTAACAATTATAATTTTCTTGTTATAAAATTATATTTTCTATTGTGAGGCAATTTTATCAAGTGCTCAAAATCTTGAAAGGTTTCAAGGCTTGTTTTATGCATTTTGTTTTATAAGTGTATGAATTGACCTATGAAATTTTAAAAGAAAAAAGAAACTGTTCATGTCAATTCTTTGAACTTTATTCTCTTCACAGTAAGTTTTTTTCTGTAAAGACTATGACATATGTTTTATATGTTTGGGTGACTCTTTTATTTAAGCTGTAAACGATCACTAAAGTATATTTTGCGGTAATATAGAACGCATTGGCCTACTACTTTTTTGATTTAACAGTCCTTACCCGTGCCGAAAATGAACTACTAGAATACATCATCGCCAGGCAGTGTGAATTTTTCAATGTTACCTAGCAACAGTGTTGCCAACGCTTCAAAACAAAATGTACCAACAATTGCTCGAAAAATTTACCAAAAACAAAAAAAATTGTACCATATCCCAATTTTTTCCGCGGGTTATGCTTCGCGTAACACGTGGATCGTCGGTGACGTACAGTACTATCTCTAAGAATTTTGTGTAAGATATTCCTGTTCTAATACAGTACATGTGCTTCTGACAGTACTTGAAGAAATTGCTCTGAGTAACATATATTTCTACAGTGAAATTTTACTGAAGGCCAAATAAAGTCGTTGTTTTTCGGCTATTTACGATCATTTACAGCACCGCTCTGAAATCGGTCCCAAATGACGATTTTAATACAAATCAGGGGCTAAAATCAAATTTTAACCTTCTATTCTTATAGAATATTGCCCAAAAGTAGTTGACAGGATCTGTTTTTCCATTTAACAGTTTGCATACAAATCCTCCTTTTCCCGTTCATGAAGATATCGATGGAAGGGAGGATCGTTCCTGTAGCCCTCTCCTAATATATGCTACTGCCTACAAACGATACAGGAAAAAAATATTTTTAAATTGAGACTGATCAAAGAAGTGACTTTTGCGGCCATGGTCTAACATGTACTAGATATTTTTATGTTGAAACTATATTTTTCTCCAAAATACCTTTAAAAGATCCTTCACTCACCTTGTAAGGTAGAGATGGATATACCCCCACAAATCTTTTATTTTTAAAACGGGAACTGGCTTTAGAAACTGCCATTTATCTGATTTTCCAACTACTCTATACTGCAATAACTATACATAAAGAATCACCAAAAATATGACATTAAACATCGTTATCTGAGTCAGAAGCCATGGCGGCACTTGCAGTGGCACATTTTCTATACTTTTCCAATATTTCACTAGTTGAGGTGTGTCACCATGCCCTTGGGATGTTTCCAGTCCTTGGTAACGACTCATTTAGTACCCAGAATAGGATTAGAGTAGTAAAGTCGAGTTTATTTCTCAGTTTTTTTTTTTTGTTTTTTTTTTTAATTGACAGCTGAAAGACCCTCTCGGCACAAGCAGAAGAAAATTGCATGATAAGCATTTTCATCATGAATTCACCCAAGAATAAGAAATTTTCGACTTTCGGACCATCATATCGTTCTACTACTTTAATCAGATATAAACCGGGTCAGAGTCTGTACATTTCTTGAGATCTGCACAAAATGGCAGCCTTTTCCATTCTTTGGAAATGTTTTTCACATCAGTCTCCTTTGCCAACGAGTATTTTGAACTGAAAAACCTTTTCCCTGTTTCGTTGCTCACTTTTATCATGTATTCCGTACACATTGTTTTGAAGGCAGTTGCAGCTCATAACAAAGTTTTGTTGCTGATACTTATAACCTCCACACGACTGCCACAGTCCACTTATTTCATGTCTCTAAAGTGATGTGGGTTCTTTAGTTGTATCAAAGGTGCTTCATCGATGAAAGAATACAAACATTAGTACAACAATTCTGAATTGTACCAAATAGTACCATAATTTTGTAAAATGTACCCTATTTTGTGGAATTATACTAAATTGTACCAGTAGATATAAAATATACCAAAATGGTATAATTGTACCCCGTTTGGCATCACTGCCTAGCAAACTTAAACGGGCTGTTTGAATCTAATAGATTATTATGATGATTACTATTTATAATGAAGGCAAAGAGTGACCTTAAAACTGAAAATGAACAGTGTGGGTGTGAGAGATTATAAAACCTGAGGGAGCAAAAGCTTCCCTCATTTGGAGGGGATTATATTTTAATTTTGATAACTATACTTAATTTCGAAAAAGAAGTGCGCTATACGAGCTTTTTTTTTCGAAGCGTTGCTATGGAAAAATAAAATTTTATCGAGTTCAAGGGTTACCTTCCTTGCAATTAAAATAACCCTGGGTATACTATCAACTATTTTGATTGTCGAGTTCAAGGGTTACCTTCCTTGCATTTAAAATAACCCTGGGTATACTATTAAAAAGGAACATAATTAATTTATGAAAAACAAACGAATTTTCTCAAGCGAAAAGTAAAGAGCAACACCAAAAATTAAAACGAATAGAAATAATTCCGAACATATGGGGATTTCACCCTTTCTGAAATCCCTTGCTCTTTACGCTAAATTTTTGTAGTGCTTTAAAAATACCTTTTATTCCATTTCAAAAGTTCTTCTCTGGAACCGAAAGACAAATTTTAGCGTACAGAGCTGGAATTTGAGAAGGGAGCAGTACGTCTGATTTTGGAATAAATTCTCTTCGTTATAGGTTTCCAGTGTCACTCTTTACTTTTAGTTGATAAAGTTTTTTTTTTTATTTAAGCCAAGTCATAAACCAACATTAAAGTATATGTTCAGGGGTAGACTAGTAAAACGTAAACTAGTTTTCTTCATTAAAAATTCCTTACGTGCCGAAAATAAAATACTTGGCTACACTGTCGATAGTCAATAGGAATTCATCATTGTTGTCTAGTAAACTCAAGCCATATGAAACCAATAGACGTTTTGAATCTATTAGAATATTAAATCACAAAGTAATCTTTTTAGTATAAGCAAAAAGTAAGCTCAAAGCTGAAAACGAAAAAAACGCCAGACGTTAGGTGACATAACTGGTCTTCCGTCGATAGTGTTGTCTTTTTCGCTTCTTTTCTGTCTACTGGCTGAAATTAGCCTCATTTTCTCGGCTATTTAATTAATTTCTTGTTTGTCGTACGACACTAGCGTCAGTTCCTTCTCTTGTAAGTTCCCCTTACATATCAAACTATATTTATCTCTACAAACAAAACTTCAGTCTAATTAAAATGTAAGTGATTACCTCTTATTGAATAAATAAACTTTGAAATACTCGCCACCTTATTTTCCAAATCTCCATATCAGTCGTTCTTATACAAATTTATCTTTTTTCCAAAAATGGTAAAAGCTGACAGTAACATCTGGCCTTTTTATAGACCTCAAGTGAACGGGAAGAAGAAATGCATAGTTATTTGCCACCATCTTATGAGAAAAGTGTCAATCAGAATGGCCCAAGGTTTACAATTTGCCGAGCAAGGAAAGCTAGCAGAAAAAAAAGGGAAAAGACTTCAGCTAAACGGGAGAGAAAAGCGACGAAGACCCTAGCAATTGTATTAGGTAATTTTTTCCTATAAACCCATCAGGAAGAGATTTATTTCTAGAGAAAAATGAAAACAAAATTTATAAAAAAGACATTTTTTTCACTTGCTTGAAATGTCCTCGTTTTTTCTTTTTATTTATTTTCTTTTTTTTATGCTACTGTGGTCTTATAAACCATCTATTTATTGGATGCAATTTCGTCATCTTTGTAATGCAGTTCTCTGATTGGGGGTTGTTTGATATCTTGAACAGCGTTTTTAAAGCCAACCAAACCAATCTAATAAAAAATACATTTTCTGATGAACAAAATGTTCAGCTAAAAAAAAAGATGCGCTTCGTCTTCTTAGCTTTAATTTTCCTGCAAGGTTAAATGCCAGTTGTTTTCTAGTTACTATCTAGTTTAAAAATTCATAATATTGACTGCGAAAAGCATTATTACACTGAAAATCTAAACTAATGGAAGACTGTTGAAAGAATAATAAATATAGCTAAAACAAGTTTGAGTAAAACATAAGAACGTACCAGGGATTTTTTTCGGAGGGTGTTTTACTCAAAAAAAAATTCGTGGGGGGTGGGGTTTACACAAAAAAAAACTCAAAAACGCATACAAAATTTGTTTATATCCATTTTGTTACGTTTTTAAGAGTCAGACAAATATTTCAGAGGGGGTGGGGTTCAAACCCCCCTCTGGGTACGGCCTTGGTAAAACAAGTACACACTCTTGATAGCTTTTAAAGTGGAGCAACATTGTGATTTTAGGATTAGGAATGACCAGAATATAGGATTTTTTTGTTCAAAGAGCAATTATCAATCTGTTCCCTCAGGCAAATGACAAAGACGTCATTAATTATATTAAATAAGGTTCTGATGAGTTAAACGCATACTTTTAAATACTAATGAGAGACGAAACCCTCCAGACTGGTTATTTTCAAGAGACCACTATTGAGAAATGGAATGCAAAGAGTAGTTTTCATTGCGTTTACGATATTTAAATTGTTGTTTTTTGGGGTTTAGGGGGTAAAAAAATACCTAAGTTAGGTTACGTATTTTATATATGGTATGCTTTACCCCCCCCCCCTCACACCCCAAATGTGCAAATCTATAGTCCAATTTTTTTTATAAATTATTATATATTCATCCTTTTTTTTTCATTAGCATTCACCAAACTTGACTTCTTAGAAGTTTCTGTATGAAGAAGCAGTACAATAAATAAGTGTTGTCCACAAAACCATCAGGAATTACCATCAGGAAAAACCATCAGGATATTCCTTTGTATTTTTGTCATTTTTGGAAAGCATATGTCTGATTTGGGCTTATACACATACCTGAACATGAACTTATGAATTCATAAATTCACGTTCAACGAATTCGTTGGACTTTTAATTATTTCATAACTTCACACTTTCTAAAGGTGAAAAAGATTTACATATCACAGAAAAATCCTTCAATATACTTAACTTAGATATTCTACTGTTGGTATTACAAATTGACTACTAGATTACAAGGCCTCGATTACAATCTGTTCAATAATTATTAATATTCAATTACAAAATGATTGATTAATTCATTGAAAAATTGATTGACGGATAATTGATTTTTAATTGTTTTCTAAATTACTAGTGCTAAAATATAAACTGACTAGTCTATTCATCGATAAAGTAATGGTAGATATTCGATTACAAATTGATTAATCGATTACGAATCGGTCAGTTATCATTAGTACTCAACTACAAAATGATTGATCGATTAACTAAAAAAATGATTGGTGGTAATTGACTACAAAGTGATTTCTAAATTACAAGCACTCAAATATTAACTGACTGTACTGACTGATTAATTAATTGAAAATTAAGTGTTGTATATTTGTTTACAAATTGATTACTAGATTACTAGTACTAGATTAAAAATTTGTCGGTAATTATTAGGGCTCAAATACAAAATGACTGATCAATTAAATGACAAATTGATTGACAATAATTATTACAAATTTACTACTAAACTACTAGTGCTCAAATATAAACTGAATGATGTATTCATTTATAAATTACTTGACAGATATTCTACTATAAATTAATTACTACATTACTGGCACTAGATTACAAGTTGGTAAGTAATAATTAATACTCAATTAAAAGATGATTTATCAATTAACTAGCAAATTGAGTTACGGTTGATTGATAACAAATTGATTTCTGAATTACTAGTACTCAAATATGAACTAACTGATTTATTCTTTGATAAATGAGTTATAAATTGATTACCATTGATAAATTGGTTACGATTATAACTTTATCATTAGGTTCCTAGTACTAGATTACAAATTGGTCAGTAATTACTAGTATTCAATCTCAAAGTGATCAATCAATTGACTGACAAATGGCTTGGCGGTAATTGATCACAAATTCATTAATAAATTACTAGTACTCAAATACAAACTGAGTGATTTATTCATTGATAATCTAAGTGATGGATATTTGATTACAAATTGATTACCAGATCTCAAGTACTAGATTACAAATTGATCGGTAATTATTAGTACATACGTACAAAATGATTAACCGATTAACTGAAAAATTGATTGACAGTAATTATTACAAATCTAGTACTAAATTACTAGTACTCAGATACAAACTGACTGACTTGTTCATTGATTGCCTTATTCACTGACTTATTATTGTTCATTGTCTGACTTATTCATTGATACAATTATTGATAAATAATCTATAACTAATTGATAACTCGATTGCTAGTAATCAATTATAGATTGATTGACTGAATTTGACAAATTAATTGATGGATAATTGATCACAACTCTTCTACTAGCTACACCTTCTTTAGCTATTTGGTGCCATGTGTTTTGCTTATTTTTTTCTGACTTTTTACTCTGTTCTTTTTTCTTTAAATTTTGTTCCCAATGCTGCGGCATAACTTCATAGCCGGTATTTTTTACCAAAAATGTAATTCCTGATTTGTTGTACTTTGTTGAAGTTTTTTATGGTTGTGTCAGTGTCCGCAACCGGTTCAAACAAACCACAATTGATTTTCGCTATCCTTTGTACTTTAAAAGATCATGTTTAAGAAAAAACAGCGTAAAATTTATTGTGTGAAGCCTTTGTGTCCTGAAGCTGAAAAATAACTGTGAAAACAGCCTAAGTTAATAGACCTCATTATTTTGGAAACATTAAATAGGTTATTTTATTAAAAAAAATCGTGTTTTGTTCAACTTTTCTTTATTTAATTTTTTTAATGTATAGAATGAGTTAGACTGAACCGAAGTTTCACTTGTGACATGCAACATTAAGGTATTTCTTATAGCGTTTACTTATATTATTGAGAAAATATATTCAGAAATAGACTTCAGGATAAGAATAGTCAGAAATACGTATTTTCAATAATATATATTAATCACCATCGTTTGACAATTACAATCACTATCATTTGACAATTACAATTCAGTACTAAATCAATAATGTATTTCATGAATCTATATTCAGAATATATAAATAATACATTCAAAAATCTCTCTAATGATTTCTAATGTAGAAGATGCCTCATCAGAGAGTCGAAGCTCTTTACTTTAAGCTAAAAACTAATAATTGTTATAATGTCTTAAAAGTCATGTAACTGAAGCGAAATTTATCTGAATTCAATCGTCTCCGAATGTTTAAAATACCACACCATTTTAGTGTAGCCACATCCACCGTAGACCTGACAGAAAAAAATGTCAGTCGAAACTTCAGAAAAACTTTAGAGATGTCCTGAAGGCAAACAATAAGGCTGAGAGGTAATTATAAAGATCATTAGTGACTTGAGACACCGGTGGGGTGTAATAGGGCTATGACTGGATATAAGTACAGAGATTTTGAACTGAATTTTCAATGAAGTCTATACTCTTTTCTTAGAAATATAAATTTTAAGGCAAAAACTTTTTGTCTTATTTACCCTATTGGGGGCTAAAGCCTTTCAGAAGTTCTTCATTTCTTTTCATTGGTACCTATAGTTCACACTCACAAGCAAGTTCGTACTTATTCGAACAAATTTCATAATAAAGTCAATAAGGCATTGGTCGCTTTACCAAATTTTCAGCTTAATTTTTTATTGCTTCATATTTGCATTTTTTTTTTCTTGCTTCATATCAGCATCGATAAATAAATGAAACCCAAAACGAACAGAAATTAAAATAAATCACCGAGTCAAACTCAAAACCCCTATGCCTTCCCAAGGCTAGAACAAAATTTGCACTTTACTGAAAAAAATACAAATGAATGTGCATTTTCAGTTTAATATACATATACTGATATTTAGTAATCAAAATGTTAATATTATTTCATTTATTAAAGTCATAAAAGTAAAAACATTTATATTCTTTTCAGTAAAGTGCAAATTTTGTTCTGGCCTTGGGAAGGCGTAGGGGTTTTGTGCCCAACTTATTTTAATATCTGCTTGTTTTGAGTTTGACTCGGTTATTTATAGTAATTTCTGTTCGTTTTGGGTTTCATTTATTTATCGATGCTGATTTGTGGTAGTTTCACGCTTGGTAGATTATTTGATTTAGTTTTTGCTCATTTTTCGTTTAATGGAGTTATTTACTTTTCTTTGAAAAACTTTTTTTGTGGAAAAAGTTTTTTTTAATTAATATATTATAAAGAATAGCAAACAAGGGTGATTCATTTGGAGGTTGCTACTTACAACGAGAATCAATTACAATCCTGCCACATACAGAGTGCCGGGATCTGGCCTTGAAATGAGCTACTTTTTTCTTTTTTTTCCAACTGATATTTTGACATTTCTGACCACAAAAACAATCCAAAAAGGCCACAACTTTGAGGAAGAATTTCTATTTTTACCAGGATGGTTGTATTGAATCTATGGTGACGCCATGACATCAAGAAGAAGCTCACATTGTCTGCAGTTAGAACACAAACATCAATGAATAATCATTATATACAAGCCGGCTATGTAGCAGTGCCGGGGCCCAGCCTCAGAATCAGCTACATAGTTTTTTTCTTAAAACTGGCATAATGACATCTCTGGCCACAAAAAGAGTGAAAATAGGTTACAACTTTAAGGAAGAATTACAAGCGACAGCGAGAATCAGAGCGTGTCAAAAATGAAAGTGACAAGTCATTGGGATCCTTCAACGTAATATACATTCCCTGTGGAGCCTTCCATTTTCTTGATGAAAGAGTAGCAAACACATGTGATTCATTTGGAGATTGCTATTTACAACGGGAATCAATACATACAAGCCTGCCGAAAGCCAGGATCATCTATATAGTCTTTTTTTCTTAAAACTAGCATATTGAAATTCTGGCCACACAAATGATCTAAATGAATTACAAATTTAAGGAAGAATGTGGATTTTTCCATGGGTGGTTGTATCAAACCTATGGTGACGCCATGACATCAACAAGAGGCTCATATTGTCTACAGCTAAAAGAAAAGTGGCAATGAGAATAAAAATATGTAAGCCTGCCATGCGGGGCCTGGCCTATTACATCAAGAAGAGGCTCAAATTGTCTGTGGTTAGAAGACGAGCGACAAAGAGAAACAATATATACAAGCCTGTCGCGCAGCTGTGCTGCGGCCTGGCTTTGAAATCATCACATAGTTGTTTATTTCTTAAAACTGGCATATTGAAATTTGTGGCTACAAAAACGATTTAAATAGGTCACAAATTTAAGGAAGAATCTGTATTTTTCCTCGGGTGGTTGTATCGAACCTATGGGGACGCCAAGACATCAAGAAGAGGCTTCGTTTAGAACAATATATATATATATATATATATATATATATATATATATATATATATATATATATATATATATATATATATATATATATATATATATATATATATATTTATTTTACTGTATATATATTTATTTATTTTACTCACTACGATTTGAAACGACAATTCAAGAGGAGCCTTTTTAAACAAATCCTTCTACCATTAAATGTTTTTTATTTTAATTTAAAGTTTTTCGTTTATACAGTCAGTTTTTATTATTGTTGACTTAGTGACTTATTGCAGCTTTATGACAAAGCTACTGTCCCTTTCATGGAAATTTTCCTCGGAAAATTCCACCCATGAATAGTTATTCCCACAAAAAATTCCCCCACGGGAAATTTCTCCCACAGAAAATCTTCCCCTGACGGAAAAATCCCCACAGACAATTTCGTCCCAGCAAAAAATTTTCCCTGACCAATTCTCCCCAAACATTCTCTCCACATCCAAAATTGAGCTTCCAAAAGAGAAATTAGGATACATAAAAAGAATTCCGTACATAAATTCTTCAAAAATTACCCCCGTGTGAACTTCCCCCAGGAAAATTCCTCCGGAAACTTTCATCACCACGACAAATACTCCCCGTGAAAACATTCCCTGGATAAATCCCCCCCCCCCCAAAAAAAAGCCGAAAAAAATAAAAAAAAAGCCTATAACAAAAACTATATACAAATAATGGGTGAACTGCATAATTTACAAGCCGCTTCCCTTGGATGCTTTGGGGAAAAGAAGGGTGGGGAAGGGGGATAGTTGTCCTCCAATATTTTTGCTCGCTTAAAAAGGGCATTAAAACTTTTAAATTCCGTTCGATTTCCGTTTCAATCTTCTAGGACCATTAGTTCGATACGATCACCCCTCAGGAAAAAAAAACAGCAAATAAACACGTAAATGAACAGAAAATTCTTTCTTCTGGCAAACAATCCAAAATTTCACATTTTTGTAGTTTGGAGCTAGAAGCTTCTACAATAGGATTCTCTGATATGGTAAAATATGATGCTGTAATTTTCAGTAAGATCACTTGACTTTTTGGGATATTTCCACCCTTTCCCTCAAATTGGGCCAATTTTTCTCAGGCTTCTCGCTTTTAATGATTAGCATTAGGCTTAATGAATTTATATTTTAAATCAGAATGAAAAGCTATTTATTTTGATGCATAAATAATTATCAAATTTCTTTTTATAGAATTCCGGTTACTAATTGACTGAGCCGCTCCAGAATTACAGTTCGTTACCCCAAACTGTTTGATTTACGGAGTATGGCTACATTGCAATTGGCGATCATTAAGTTTTCATACGGCTAAAGCTACTTCTAATTGATATATAATCCTCATACTCGGCCTAGTTACATCTTAGAACAAACAATAGAACTTTCACCCACCTTCAACCTATTATGTGGATTTTGTGGCTGATTTCGACTCTGTAACCCGTGAAAACCTTTGGCGAATCATGTTGGAAGATGGTATGCCGGTTGAATTCATAGAGCTGTTGAGGGCCTACTACGAGCATTTCAAATCGACAGTAAGAGTGCTGGGCGAAGAAACTGAACCCTTCAATGTTGAAAGAGGTGTAAAACAGGGGTGCATATTGTCCCCTGTTTTGTTCAACTACTGTATAGACTAGATTCTAGAAAGAGTTTTAATGGTGTTATTATGGGATTGGGCATTAACGTGTCTGACCTGGACTACGCGGATGACATCGACGCTATTGCTGCTGATTCAGCAACTGCCCAAACAATGTTAGATGAAATAGCACATTTCTCTCAGCTACTGGGTATGAATATCAACACGACTAAAACTAAAGTCATGGACCTAAATATAAAGTCGGATTATCAGCTTGTGCTTTACGGACAAAAATTGGAAAAAGTCGACAGCTTCACCTATTTTGGCTCAATAATAGACCCTCGTGGAGGCTGCGATCTTGATACAGAAGAGAATCAACAAAACCCATGCCATCTTCTCACAACTCCGCCGCCATTTATGGATCCGGCGAGAGATCAGCATGAAGAAACAAATTTCAGTCTATAAAGCGGCTGTTAGATCTGTTCTCTTCTATGCAGTTGAACTTGGCCACTGATGGCGCTTCATCTCGATGATTTGGAAGACTTTGATCACCGCTACCTCCGAAAAATCCTGAGGATTCGATACCCCGACAAAATCTTAAATATTGATGTTCGCCACCGCTACTGTGAAATCGAACCTGCCGCCATGATTGTCAAACAGAGAAGACTGCCTTGGCTTGGTCATTTCCTTAGAAGACCCAATGACCGCATCATAAAGCAAGTGCTTCTAGCTGCTATGTTGCCAGAATGGCACAGGCGACCTGGCAGTGAATTTCAGAATTGGTGGACAACTCCCAAAAATGACCTCGACCCCATTGGCGGAAGTTTGGCAGAAAGTGGTAGAGCCGCTAGCTCCAGTTTGCTGAAGAGCTGGCACAAGATCGCGACAAATGAAAGTCAATCATAGTAGTCTTCTAGATGCCGGGTGAGGCGTCCGTGTCTGGTCCCGTAATAAGTACAAGTCAAGTAAGTAAGTAAACCCCTGTCACCAAAAAAATGACTAAAACCCTCAATTTCCAATCTAATTAGCGCCCTCCGAAGTTTCTGCGACAATGAGGTGGAGGTGTGGATGACGAAGGGATAGTCCCCTCCTTTATGGAATAAATTCTGCTCCTTTTGTGGTTTGATGTTACTCTTTACTTTCATAATAACAGCGTAGACCAGAAATATTCCCAGAAATCATAAGGAAGTAGATATGAATTTCACATTTTTATGCGTTTTTTGATGTTTCTTTTGTATCCCCCTCCTAAGAAATCCCCCCAACAAAAATCCTGGTTATGACTCTAGGGATTATACATAAATTTGAATCTTCACCCTCCCCTCGGCTCTCCCCTAAAACTAATTCTTTATTTATTTGATGGCTCTATGAGAATTTGGATGTTTTGGCATTAAAAGCACCATTTGAGGTATCTCCCTCCCTCCCTAACTACAAAACAATCAGAGACCCCCATTGTAGAATTTTAATTGCCTTTTGTAATTGGTCCATTGCTTACAGATAGTATTAATTATTTGGAAACATACGGAAATTTTCTGCGGGGAAGTTTTCTGCAGGGAGGGGGAGGGGTTGTAGTTCTATATCTTATTTGCAGACACCATTGTTTCAGCCAGTGTTGACTTCATGCTCCAGACATACTAAAAGTTTGGTTTTCTAGATATATATATATATATATATATATATATATATATATATATATATATATATATATATATATATATATATATATATATATATATATATATATATATATATATATATATATATATATATATATATATATATATATATATATATATATATATATATATTATATATTCTTATATATATATATATATATATATATATATATATATATATATATATATATATATATATATATATATATATATATATATATATATATATATATATATATATATATATATATATATATATATATATATATATATATATATATCCGATACAACTATCCCGGGAAAAATACAGATTCATCCTTGAGGTTGTGACCATTTAACTCGTTTGTGGCCAGAAACCTCAATATACCAGTTTTAAGAAATAAACAACTATGTGATGATGTCAAAGCCGGGCCTCAGCACAGCTAAGCGGCAGGCTTGTATATATTATTTCTCTCTGTCGCTTATCTTCTAACCGCAGACAATGTGAGCCTCTTCTTGAGTGGAAGGATGAAGGGGTTCTGTGAAGCTTTAAAAGCAGTAGCATAATTTCGTCATAATTTCGTAGCTTGTGCTATAAAATGTTAACTTGTAAGTGTTAAAACACTTAGAAGTACATCCAATACATTATAAAATAGGGAGGTGGTGGGATAAGTTATCCTCCATATTTATAGGAGGAACCTCTCACAAAAACTTAAAAATTTGTGGCATAAAACCTAATTTTAACAGGGGCTTAATTTGTTATGGGTCAGGCTTGCAACTGCCCCTCCCAGACCTTGGGCTGCCCCTTCCCCCACACCCCACTTTGCACCCCGCCCCACAGCTAAAATTTAGTTTCTTCAAAATCTTGTCAAAACTAAGATAAGCTTGCATAATTCAAGCATCAACAGAAACGGATAAGTTTTCTTTTGTTTTTATTTACCCTTAAAGTACTATAAAGTACCTTTATAGTACTTTCATAGTAGTATATAGTGTCTTTATGGTACCAAATGGCTCATTTTTCAGTTTTTAATGTCATTTTCACTTGATTTGGGAAAAATGGCTCCAACTTTGCTCTCCAGGATTTTGACGAAATTATACTACTGCTTCTAAAGCTTCACAGAGCCCCTTCACCCTTCCACTGAACCTAATCCTTTGTACCATAGCCTTAATAGGTGCCATTAACCCTTCGTGTGTCGTCCATAGCCTTTCATAAGTAGCTATGTTTCATATTCATAAGCATGCACTGTCTAGACTACAGTTTAATTAATATTATATTCTCTTGGTCAGGAATATTTTTTTTTATTACCCTAGATTTGAATATAAGGTCAAACAAACATGTGTTTCAAAAATTTTGTCAAAACTAAGATAAGCCTGCAAAGTTCAAGCATCAGCAGAAACGGACAAGTTTTCTTTAGTTTATATTTACCTTTAAAGTACTATAAAGCAACTTTATAGTACTTTCATATTTAAAGCTTTACAGAGCCCCTTCACCCTTCCACTGAAACTAATCCTTGGTACCATAACCTGAATAGGGGCCATTAACCCTTCCTGTGTTCTTCATTGCCTTTCATAAGTAGCCATGTTTCATATTCATAAGCATGCTCTGTCTCGAACACAGTTTAATAAATATTTATATTCTCTTGGTCAGGAATGTTTTTTATTACCCTAGATTTCAATATAAGGTCAAACAAGCATGTGTTTCTTGGGCCAGTTCTCGGCTCAATTTCTTTTATTGCTTGGTCTTCGAAATCATTAGGTAACCATAGGCAACTATATTCATTAGCCCCTATCAGACATTTCTTTGCTGTTCATATTTTGTAACCTTCGGACTGCAATATGTTAATTATTATTAATTTTTGGAATTTTTCTTTTATCCCAGTGGTTTATGGTGTATTTTTCAAAGTAATAAAGGCTCTCTCTAAATCTTGTTGACATATTGCGAATATACCCGACAATGATGCTGGGATCGGAGTAAGAATATCCTGTAGTTGTAGCTCTTCATTTGGTAGTTGAAGGAATGGGAATCAAGGGAAAAGTTGCTTTAACTCTTAAGTTTTGTAGGGAGTTTGGGAAAATAAGCAAATTAGGGAAAACGTCTGTTAGCGATATAAATGCCTAAAGCCTACCAATTTATTGTCTCTTGGTCAAATTTTAAATTATTGCAGGGAAATTAATCCATTAGTGCTTAGGAAACACTCATTACTATGAGATGGATTTGAAATTCATTCTTTCGCATTAGATTGAAATGGTTGTCATAAGGAAATAAACCGTGCATAGGAATTAGAAGAAAATCGTATAATAATGTTTATTTGAAGAGAATAGTGGAGGCTTTTTTGTATAATAAAAAAACAACATCACTCTAAACTATACCAAGTCACCCTTCACGCTGCAATATTTTGCCATTCACATCATACACTATTGATCATTTTTTGCAGAAGGTGGAAACACGGTTCTAGCAGTTTAGCCCCCCGAAAAATACCCCCAGGGAAAATACCCCTCCCTAGAAAATACCCCTCCGGAAAAGACTCCCCCGGAAAATACCTACCCCAATAGAAAATTCCCGCCGGAAAATACATCCCACTAAAAATAAATTATTCCCAAAAATTTTCTCCCACTGAAATTCCCCCAGACCCCCCTCTCCCTGCAGAAAACTTCCCCGCGAAAAATTTCCGTATGTTTCCCAATAATAAATACTATCTGTAAGCAATGGACAAATTACAAAAGTTGATTAAAGTTCTCCAATGGGATCTCTGATTGTTTTTTAGTTATGGAGGAAGGGAGATACCTCAAATGGTGCGTTTTAATGTCAAAATATCCAAGCTCTCGTTGAACCATCAAATAAATACAGAATTAGTTTTAAGGGAGAGCCGAAAGGAGGGTGGAGGTATTAATGTATGTATAATCCGCAGGGTCATAACCAGGATTTTTGTTGGGGGGATTTCTTAGGGGGGGGGGGGGGTACAAAAGAAACTTCAAAAACGCATTAAAATGGGAAATTGATATCTACTCCCTTATGATTTCTGGGAATATTTCTGGTCTACGCTGTTATTATGAAAGTAAAGAGTAACATTAAACCACGAAAGAAGCAGAACTTATTCCATAAAGGAGGGGACTGACCCTTACTCATCCACACCTCCACCTAATTGTCGCAGAAACTTCGGAGGGCGCAAATTAGATTGGAAGTTGAGAGTTTTACTCCTTTTTTTATGTGTCGAAAGGAGACCATCCAGCCGCGTGGGGTATTTTCCAGAGGAAGTGTATTTTCCGAGAGGGTATTTCCGAGGGGGACCTTTTTGCGGGAGATATTTTCCGCGGGGTAATTTTCAAGGGGGAGGGGGGTTAACGTGTAAAAGTCTCATTATTGATGGGCCTGTAAATAAAACTGCTCTTTCTAATCTTTTTAGCTGAGCTAGTAATATTCCGTCCTGGAGTACTGAAGACACTTTGGTCCTGTTGCTACTAGCCTCTGAATTGGGCAAAATTCTAGTTTTGTTGATGACAGGGGTTTACTCACTTACTTGACTTGTACTTGTTACGGGACCATACACGGATGCCTAACTCGGTATCTAGAAGACTACGTGTGATTGACTTTCATTTGTTGCGATCTTGTGCCAGCTCTTCAGCAAACTGGAGCCAGCAGCTCTCCCGCTTTCTGCCAAACTTTCAAAATCCGCCAATGGGGTCGAGGTCGTTTTTGGAAGTTGTCCACCAATTCTTAAATTGACCTCAAGGTCGCCTGTACCAATCTGGCAACGGGGCAGCTAGAAGCACTTGCTTTATGATGCGGTCATTTGGTCATCTGAGGACATGACCAACCCAAAGCAGTCCTCTCTGTTTGACAATCATGGTGGCAGGTTCGATTTCACAGCAGCGGTGGCGCACATCAAAATTTAAGATTTTGTTGGAGTATCGAATCCTCAGGATTTTTCGTAGACAGCGGTGGTCAAAGACTTCCAAATCACGGAGATGAAAAGCCTTCAGTGGCCAAGTTTCGACTGCATAGAAGAGAGCAGAACCAATAGCCGCTTTATAGACAGAAATTTTTGTCTTCGTGCTAATCTCCAGCCAGATCCACAAATGAAGGCGGAGTTGCGAAAAGATAGCTTGGGCTTTGTTGATTCTGTTCTGTACGTCAAGGTCAGAGCCTCCACGAGGGCCTATTATTGAGCCAAGATAGGTGAAGCTGTCAACTTTTTCCAATTCTTGTCCGTAAAACACAAGCTGATAATCTGACTGTATATTTAGGTCCATGACTTTAGTTTAGGCCGTCTTGATATTCATACCGAATAACTGAGAGAAAAATGTGCTATTTCATTTAACATTGCTTGGGCAGTTGCTGAATCAGCCGCAATAGCGTCGATGTCATCAAGGCAGTCCAGGTCAGAAACATTAATGCCCAATCTCATAACGATGCCATCAAAACTCGAAAGTGCTCTTTCTAGAATCTAGTCTATACAGTAGTTGAACAAAACAGGGGACAATATGCACCCCTGTTTTACACCTCTTTCAACATTGAAGGGTTCAGTTTCTTCGCCCAGCACTCTTACTGTCGATTTGCAATGCTTGTAGTAGGCCCTCAACAGCTCTATGAATTCAACCGGCATACCATCTTCCACCATGATTCGCCAAAAGTTTTCACGGGTTACAGAGTCGAAAGCAGCCACAAAATCCACACGACAAGTTGAAGGCGGGAAAAAGTTCTATTGTTTGTTCTAAGATGTAACTAGGCCGAGTATGAGGATTACATTTTCATTAGAAGTAGCTTTAGCCGTATGAAAACTTAATGATCGGCAATTACAACGTAGCCATGCTCCGTAAATCAAAAAGTTTGTGGTAACGAACTGTAATTAAGGAGCGGCTCAGTCAATTAGTAACCGGAATTCTATAAAAAGAAATTTGACTACAATTTTTGCATCTAAAGAAACAATTCTTTATTCTGATGTAAAATATAAATTCATTAAGTCTAATCTTATTCATTAAAAACGAGAAGCCTGAGAATATTTGCAGGATTTGGGGAAAAGGGTGAAAATACCCCCAAAAAGTCAAGTGATCTTACTGAAAATCACATCATCAGTTTTTAGCATATCAGAGAATCCTATTGTAGGAGATTTTATCTCCAAATTACAAAAATGTAAAATTTTGGATTGTTGGCCAGAAGAAAGAATTTGCTGTTCATTTGCGTGTTTATTTGCTGATTTTTTCTTCTCAGGGGTTATCGTATGGAACTCATGGTTCTAGAATATTGAAACGGAAATCGAACGGAAGTTATTCCGTGATTAATCTGGGAGTTTTGGAATTATTCCGGGAGGAGAGAATTTTCTATGGCAGAAATTTCCCGTGGGGGAATTTTCTGCGGGAATAACTATTCATGGGTGGAATTTTCCGAGGAAAATTTCCCATGAGAGGGGGGGGGATATCTGTTATTATTTGAAGAAGATCAAAAACTAAAAACAAAATTATATGAAAGTATGGAGAATTTTCTAGGGAAATTTTTCAAGGGAAATTTCTAGGGGGGGGGGGATTTCAGGTGAGGATGGAATTTTCCGATTCTCTCCGGGAGAATTGGCATTGGGAATTGTTCAAAAAAATTTCCTTGGGTGAATTTTCAACCGGAGAAATTTTTGTCAGGGTAATGTTCTGAGGAAAATTTTCCATGGAGGGGAAGGCAGTTTTCCAGGCATGATTTAAAAAACGATCAAAAATTAAATAAAAAAACAAGTTTTTCCAACTGAAAATAAGGAACAAAATTAAAGCTTAAACCGAGCCGAAAATATACCATATACAGGGGGTACCCCTCCTCAACCCTTTGCTCTTTACGTTAAAGCTTGACTTTTGTACCAATTCTTTAAGAGCGATTCTCGAAACACGTGGGCCGTGTAATTAGAATAATAGGCTTTTTCAAAGCACTAAAAAAACTTTAACATAAGGAGCAAGGGATTAAGAAAGGGGCAGCCCCCCACACATACTGAATAATTTCTCTTCACTTTAAGCTTTAATGTTACTTCTTGCTTTTAGTTTAAAATACTTCTTTTTTATTTAATCAAAGCACAAGAAACCAACACAAGTCTGAAACTGTGAAGGCTGGTTATCAGCTGTTTTGAACCTATAAACATTACTATTGTATTTTTAAGATAAACTTAAATGTTAACAGAAGCGATAAGAAGCCGTAAGAAAACAGTAGCTTGGTAAAAAAGGCTTTTTTTTCTTGGTGTCATAGCCTTAATCATTGCCATAATCCTTGGTGAGTCCTTTCTATCCTTTCATAAGTACCCATATTTCACACTCATAAGCAAAGGCTGCCTAGACAACAATTTAATAGATATTGTATCCTCTTGGTCCGGAATCATTTTTATTAGACTAGGTTTCGATGTAAGGTCAAACAAACATTGGTTTCTTAAGCAAGTTCTTGGCTTGATTTCTTTTATTGCTTGGTATTCGCAATCATTAAGTAACCATAGGCAACTGTATTCATTAGCCCCTATGAGGTATTCCTTTGCTATTCATATTATGTAGCTCTTAGCATATAAAATGTTAACCTGTAAGTGTTAAAATACTTAGAAGTATATCCAATATATTATAAGATAGGGAGGTGGTGGAATAATTTATCCTCCATATTTATAAGAGGATCCTCTCACAAAAACTTAAAATTTGTGGCATAAAATCTACTTTTAACAGGGACTTAATTTGCTATGGGTCTGGCTGGCAACTGCCCCTCCCACACCTAGTTTGGCCCCTTCCCCCAGACCCCACTTTGCCCCCACAGATAAAATTTAGTTTCTTCAAAAATTTTGTCAAAACTAAGATAAGCCTGCAAAATTCAAGCATCAACAGCAAACGAATAAGTTTTCTTTAGTTTATATTTACTTTTAAAGTACTATAAAGCAAGTTTATAGTACTTTCATAGTGCTATATAGTGTCTTTATGGTAGTAGGGAGGTCCCAATAACTCCGACGTGAACACATGTGCTGCCATCTATAATTGAGTCTAACGCTGACAGGTTATAATTTATTCAAGGATTATTGATCCACAAACAGGTCAATGACACCTAGGGTAACTAGATTTCTGAGAAACTGATTTGCATAATCGAGGGGAATTATGGATCCACGAAGGGGAATTAAGAAACAATATGGCTTCTTTGATCTTTAGGTCTAACAGATAAATTAATATTCTATTTTTAAATATGGCTTCTCAGGTCTTTATGAGAGATAAAATTAATATTCTTTCGAAACCTTAATAGAGTAACCAAGAACACCTTAGAGATGAAGAGATTAACGCGGGAAATGGTTTTCCTGGGAATTTCAATTGTGACAGCGCAGGGATGCCGAATCAAAAGAACATGTAGAAATTATTTGTAGGGGATTATTAGGGCGAAACCGTTTGAGACATTTTAGGGATTATTTGGGCGAAACAGTTTGAGACATTTTAGAAGATGATTTGGGGAAAAATTCTGTGGTCATTATAATACACAAGATCCATTTGAACAGTGTTGTGAGGTCCCATAGCCCAACCCCAAAGGACCCCATCCCCCCGGACCCACAAAGGGGCCCCGGTCCCCCAAAGAGCCCCGGGCCCCCAAAGGCTCTCGGGCCCCCCAAAGGCCGTATATGGGCTTAGAATACTGATGGGGCACCTCTGTTGCCATCTATAATTGAGGCTAACGCTGAGAGGTTATAATTTATTAAAGGATTATTGGTCGACTCTAATGGGTCAATGACACCTAGGGGAACTAGATTTCTGAGAAATTGATTTGCATACTCGAGGGTAATTATTGATCCACAAAAGGGGAATTAAGAAAAAGTATGGCTTCTTTGATCTTTTAGGTCTGTGAGATAAATGTCTTTAGTGACAGAGATAGATTAATATTCTATTTTTTAAATATGGCTTCTCTGGTCATTAGGTGCTTAGTGATAAATTCTGAAATTAATATTCTATCGAAGCCTTAATAGTATAGCTAGGAACACCTTAGAAATGAAGAGATTAACGCGGGAAATGGTTTTCCAGGGAATTTCAAATGTGACAGCGCAGGGATGCCAAAACAAAAGGACAACTCAGAAATTACGTTTAGGATTATTTGGGCGAAACCGTTTGAGACATTTTAGAAGATGATTTAGGCGAAACAGTTTGAGACATTTTAGAGGATGAATTGGGTGAAACTCCGTGGTCGTTATAATACACAAGCTCCATGCTCCATAATACACAAGCTCTTTGAACAGTGTTGTGAGGTCCCCTACCCCAAACGTAAAGGACCCCCGGGCCTCCAAAAGCCCCCGGGCCCCAAAAGGCCCCCGGGCCCCCAAAGGCCCCCGGCCCCCCAAAGGCCCCTGGGCCCTCAAAGGGCCCCCAAAGGCTCCTGGGCCCCCAAAGGGCCCCAAATAACCCCCCCCCCCCATTTTTTAATACTTTTTTGTGCACTTGAGACACAGAAGGGCCCCCCACATTTCAAAAGGCTTTATTATATCTTTTTTGAACAAGTTCCTTTCTTAATACCGCTCTTAAACCCATTTTACAAGTTGAAGTACTCATATTTATCACCACCACTTTACTTTACGGCTTTTTGAATACCCCAACATCAAGCAATACTTTTCAAAAGGCTTTATTATATCTTTTCAGAACAAGTTCTTTACGTAATGTCCTTTCCTAAACCAATTTTACAACTTGAAGTACTCATCCTTTTCAACCACAACTTTAATTTACGTCTTTTTACATACCTCAACATCAAGCAATACTTTTCAAAGGCTTTATTATATCTTTTCAGAAAAAGTTCTTTTCTTAATATCCCTCCTTAAACCAATTTTACAAGTTGAAGTACTCATCTTTTACCCCACAACTTTACTTTACGGCTTTTTTAATACCCCAACATCAAGCAATACTTTTCAAAAGGCTTTATTATATCTTTTCAGAACAATTTCTTTACGTAATGTCCTTCCTAAACCAATTTTACAAGTTGAACTACTCATCCTTTTCACCGTAACTTAGCTTTACGACTTTTTTGCACACCCCAACCTCAAGCAATACTTTCCAAATAGGCTTTATTATATATTTTCAGAACAAGTTCTTTACGTAATGTCCCTCCTAAACCAATTTTACAGGTTGGAGTACTTATCTTTTTCACCACAACTTTACTTTATGACTTTTTTGCATACCCCAACATCAAGCAATACTTTGCAAAAGGATTTTTTATATCTTTTTAGAACAATTTCTTTACGTAATGTCTTTCCTAAACCAATTTTACAAGTTGAAGTACTCATCTTTTTCCCCACAATTTTACTTTACGGCTTTTTACATACCCCAACATCAAGCAATACTTTTCAAAAGGCTATTATATCTTTTCAGAACAAGTTCTTTTCTTAATATCCTTCCTAAAGCAATTTTTCAAATTCTAAGTTTTTCCATAGTAGATAGAAAAAGCTATACCATAATTGTGAATATTTTCCCGGAAGATAAAAAGTTCTACTTCAATTTTAAATTTTCTTAACGAAGTGAAGAAAAGTTCAAGTTTTATTCTGAATTTTCTTAATGAAAAAGAAATTAATTATTGATCAATTCTATTTTTCCAAATAATATAAAAATTTTCCACTTCGGTTCGGATCTTTCTCAAAAGGATGAAAAAAGTTAAAATACTGCTCCAAATTTTTCATAGAAGATAGCAAAGTTCAAGTTCTCTTCTGAATTTTACCAAAGAACACAATTCAATTCTAATTTCTCCAGAGAAATTAAAAATCTTCCACTTCAGTTTTAAGTTCACCAAAACATAAATAAATTTAAAGTTCTATTCTAAATTTTTCCGTAGTAGATAGAAAAAGCTATACCATTATTTCCCCGGAAGATAAAAAGTTCTGCTTCAATTCATAATTTTCTCAACGAAGTGAAGAAAAGTTCAACTTCTCTTCTGAATTTTCTCAATGAAAAAGAAATAAGTTATTGATCAATTCTATTTTTCCAGGGAAAATAAAAATTTTCCACTTTAGTTCTTTATTTCACAAAGACATAAAGAAATTTAAAGTTCTATTCTAAATTGTTAGGTGGAAGATAGAACAAGTAATACCATAGTTGTGAGTATTTTCCCGGAAGATAAAAAGTTTTAGTTTAATTTATAATTTTCTCAATGAAGTGAAGAAAATTTCAACTTCTCTTCTGAATTTTCTCAATGAAAAAGAAATAAGTTATTGATCAATTCTATTTTTCCAGGGAAAATAAAAATTTTCCACTTCAATTCAGATCTTTCTCAAAGAGATGAAAAATTAAAAATGTTGTTCCAAATTTTTCAAAGAAGATAGAAAAGTTCCGCTTCGATTCTGAATTTTATCAAAGAACACACTTCAATTCTAATTTCACCAGAGAAAATAAAAAGCTACCACCTCAGTTCTTATTTCCCCAAAGACATAAAAAATTAAAGTTCCATTCTAAATTTTCCCATTGAAGATAGAAAAAGTTATACGTTAGATGCGAATATTTTCATGGAAGATAAAGAGTTCCACTTTAATTCTAAATTTTATCAATGAAGTGAAGAAAAGTTAAAGTTCTCTTCTATTTTTCCAAGAAAATAAAAAGGTTCCCCTTCATTTCTGGTTTTTCTCAAAGAGATGAAAAATTTAAAGTTCTGTTCTATATTTTTCATAGAAGGTAGAAAAGTCCAAGTTCTCTTCTGAATTTTACCAAAGAACACAATTCAATTTTAATTTCTCCAGAGAAAACAAAAATCTTCCACTTCACTTCTTTATACTTTTTATACAGTCTGTTCTTTAATTCAATTGACCTTATTAACCCTCTTGTAATCCAAGGCTTTTTGGGTGTATTGTAACGTCTTAAACGTGTTATAAATATAAAGGACAAGCTAGATTGAGCGCTTTGATGAATTCTTGAACAAAAGAATGTGAAGCTTGATTTGTATTCTCACAGTCGAAGCATGGTGAGGGGTCAATTTTAAGCTGCAGTTCATTCAATCGCTGAATAGATGCATTGTCTAGTCTTTTAGTAGTCTTGATCAGACTTGTCGCTTGCTAACACTTATGAATTCCCATCAGACGCATAAAGTGGTGTGACGTTTCCTCAACAATATCATTACATGAGTCAAAATTAATATTAAGAAAAATATTGTCGATTATCGTTGCTGTCTAGCTTACAACTTGAGCTGGAATCCGGCAAGCTGGGAGAAGGCCCAGCAAAAGACAAAGTATCACAAAATCAACAGCCGAAGGTGAATAATAGTGGATGCAGGAGCATGACCAGCATTACTTATACCAATGTTAAAATCCCAAATATACATAATCTTTCGACTCCACTCAATTGCAACAAAAGAAAGTATATCCAACTTACATATTCAATATTGTACCAAAGAACTAGGTGATCAACAGAACAAGTAGCATAAAAACTTACCACTCCCGAAATGAAGTTCAACAATAGGGACTTCAAATACCATTCTTTCACACTTAGAATCAAAATCTGAAACAATTCTATATGAAATATCACTATGTATAAAAAATACAAGGCCTCCTCTCGATCTAGTATTCGTAGTCTTAGAAATAAAATTATAACCACTAATGTTTGCTAAGTGACTAGTTGACTCATCTAAAAAAGTTTCACAAACATCTAATATATCCACTCGATGGTAAGCAAGGAATGAAGATAAATGGTCAAGTTATTCATCAGTCCACAACAGCTTAAACTTGCCAGCCTTATGCTACCAGGATAAACACGGCCATTAATCTCACTAGGGGGTAAATACTTGTTACGTAACTGGGAAGGACAAACTAGAAATATCATAATCAATATCTGAAAAACCACAATCCGCCGAAATTTTCAATAAATCTAATGGGTCTCTTTTAAAATCTTTCAACCTACTTGATGTCCCTTCACCAGCAGAATTAACCGTAATCATTTGGACTTACCAAGCCGTCTGGTGGGATTCTGCTATGAGGCGGGGATGAACCATTAACCAAACCTGGATATGGTAGAGAACGGCCCGACTCGTAAAATATCACATCTTCAACTGAAAAGAATAAACAATGCAAAAACAGAACCTGATTTTTAGGCCTATTGAGAATACAAAAGAAAGATGGTGAAAGTAAAAATAAACACAAGAATACAAAGAAAAAGAACACAGTAAAATAAACAAAAAAAAAACAAAGAGTAAACGAAAAAAATAACAACGTTTCTGCAAGTGTTTGTCGCCTTCTGGGCTCAAGGCGAGCAAAATATCCGTAGCAAGGTACTGTGTACCTTGGGATCATTTGCGTTGACAAAGATTACGACGTTTCAACTATATTCCCAACCTCATTAGCGGTGTTTCCCAAGCTTTGGAAATTCCTCAGTTGTCCAGCGCACGTTCGTTACTAAGATTGACTTCTATCAGGCTCTCATGTTTGGAATCAAAGTGGAATACGCCATGTTTTCTGTGTCAAAGCCCCTTACAAAGCCGCTGCGGTGCTATAAATGTCAAGGTTTTGGTCATCGTGCAAACCAGTGTCAGAAGGACACTAAATGTAGCAAGTTTGCCGGTGACCATAGCTACTCTGAGTGCCACTCAGATGTGCTCAAGTGTGCCAACTGTGGATCCAACCATGCAAGTAACAGCTTTCGGTACCCGAACCTGAAAAATACAGCTCATGGTACATCTCCCGACCAAGCTACGTAGAATAACTTAAACCGTAAACCGCCTCGATGAAAGGCGAAGTACGCGTGTTCTGTCAAAACATAAACGGTGCTAGAGAAAAATTAGACATACTTCAAATAGTGTACGGTGCTTTCGATATATTTTGTGTTAATGAGCATCTGCTTAATGAAGATAATAGCACAAGACTAATTACTTCTTCTGATCATCAGTTTTTTATCCATCGAGCTAAAAGCATTGGGGGTCGACCCTCGGGGGGCTGAATGATAACTGTTAGAAATAAGTATAATTTTAATCTGTTTGAGTCAATGATGTATATCTTGCGTTAGAATTTAGTGGTTTATTGCTGTTTGTGTCTATATGCCTACAAATTATACAAAATGACCGATCGAGTCAGAAGTCTGCGTTTGGCTAATCGTCATTGTCGAAACTACTTCAAAGAATAGCTCTTATCCGTAAATCTTGTGTTATTATGGGTGATTTTAATACGGACAGTAATGATAATACCGTTGGTCACTCACAAATGTTAAATGCTACATTGTCGCAAAATTTCTATTGTCTACATAAAAATAGATCGTCTACCTATGTACATAATAGTGGTAGCACTTCTGATCTCTACTTCGTGCTTACGGATATGGGGGATCTCCAGCGGCAGATAGTTAATGTTTCTGACGACTTTCTTTTAAGTGACCATTCGAATCTTGAGTTTTATTTACCACTCAGATCTTTTGAGACATATGGTCCCTCTAGACCCAAATGGTTCACTAAACAGAACTGGAGTCGCATTGATATATTTACTTACCAGATACTACTTGATTCGTACTTAGATAAGATAAGGGTTCCGTTTCAATTGCTCTGGTAGGTAAACTCTGACCGGCTACTCTATTTGGATCGCTATTTGCTTGAACTGGTGCATAGTATAAAAACGGCTGCATCCGTTGCAGTTCCGTCGGAAAAAATAAAGCTGAATACCCGTAAGAGAGGCTGGTCAGATTTTCCTGGTTTGAAGGTTGAAAAGTCTCGCCATGTGTTTTGGACACAACTCTGGGTTGACTGTGAAAGACCACGTTCAGGATGGGTTTTTAAAATTATGAAGTCGAGTCAACACCAATATCAAAAGAAGATGAAATCTTGAAAAAGAAGTCGGGTTAAGGAGCTTTCGGGGGAAATAAAAATATTTTTGTCAGTTAAGGCGAGAAGTGTCTAAACTTATCCGTTCTTCTTTGTCGCCGCCTGAAAGCATTGAAATAAATAGAGGGCTTCTACATTTTTCTTCAATGTTTGCGGCTGATCCTCTGTCATTAGAAATTAATTTCCGAGACATTCTGATGCAGCATTTTGATCGACTAAACCAATACAGTAACTGGCTTACTATTACCCCATCGTGTGTTGAATCTTTTGTTCCGTCCTCTTCCTTTACGGAAATTGCCTGGGGCAGATAGTATTCAGCCAGAACATCTGAGGTATGGTACCCCTAAACTGTTTAGTCACATAGCTTTATTGTTCCAAGCAATAGTATCGCAATAGTCTGTCCTACAAGGTTTGTGTCAGGGGGTCGTTACCTGTATACATAAGAAGGGGAAAGACCCTAAACATTGTTCTTCGTACAGGCCCATCACTATTTGTTCAGCTCTAGCAAAGTTACCGGAGAAGATACTGTGCCTTTTAGTGGTAGCGCGAGCAGATGTGGGTGACAATCAGTTCGGTTTCCGGTCAGGTCTCGGTGTTGAGAATGCACATGTAATTTTTATTTCAATTGTTGAAAAGTTTAAGAAACAAAACACTCCGTTACTCGTCTGCGCAATAGACATATCTAAGGCGTGTGATTCTGTCCTACATTCGCAGGCAGTCCTGTCACTACTAAGGGCAGTAGTTGATCCCTTTGTCTGTAAATGTCTTTGGCAATAGTATCGAAAATCTCAAGTAATAATTTGATCTGCAGGACAGCTTTCTGGACCTATAGAGGTACGTAGGGGTGCAGTACGTTCTGCGACAAAATCGATAGAAGATTTTTTGATAGATGATGGAATTCAAGCTAGTCATCTATCTTACGCAGATGATCTATTTTTGATAAGTGACAATTTAGAATCTTTACAGGAAGCTATTAATGCCGTGTTGTCTGCACTTGGTGATATTGGGCTAACAATAGAGCCGTCTAAGACTGAATTTGTCGTTTTGGACGACGAAACATTGCCAAATTGTGTTGTTGATGTTTGCGGGAAGACAGTTATCCAAAAGGATAAATTTGAGTATCTCGGACTCCGATATAGGAATTCTATTAAAGCTACTGAAATCTAGTTATTGCGACACTTCAGGAAAAACTGCAGAAAACTTATGGTATGCTAGCACGAACTAAAGGTCTATTCGATCAAATTACGCTCGGTCGTCTCTGTAACACCATGTTCACACCACATGTCTTTTTCTTACCCCTTTATGGAATTGCTTTAGTAAAGCCGAACGTAACCAAATTCGTTCAAACTTTTTTAGGTATTGCAAATATTTATTGGGAATTCCCATATGGTTCAGAACCTCTTATGTTTCGCAAAGATACTATATTTTTTAGATAAGTAAGAAAATGGATGAGTTATACCCGTTTCAAAAGTCTAAATAGAACAGTCCACGATTTTCCATCGGCTAGTCTTGTGCATTAAAATCGTGATTTCGATTTCGTTTGTTTTTCTCTCTTCCATAATTATCACAGTTTAATTTTGTTTTGTAGCGTTGCATGATTTTTTCGTTATTTTTTCCTTCTTTTCTATGACTCCTTCGAGCATTTTACATTGTATTTGTATGAAGGGTTGAAATAAAATTATTACTAATATTACAGGAAAGAATAACACCAACACTGAATCGTAGTCATTTTCACCTTTATGATATAAACCAATGAAAATGAACATATTTCATTCCTCGATCACGGACAATTTATCTGTAAACAAACGCAATAAATAACTGTCTGCATATATAATAATAACGAATTAATCAATGTTTTCCCAAGCAGCTATTGATCATCTTAGGCAGTAGGTGGAAACACGGTTCTAGTTGTTTAGCCCCTGAAAAATATCCCCAGGGAAAATATCCCCCGCAGAAAATACCCCTCCAGAAAAGACTTTCCGGCAAATACCTACCCCAACAGAAAATATCCCCCGGAAATACCCTCCCCCAGAAAATACCCCCGTAGAAAATTTCCCCCGGAAAATACATCCCGCTAAAAGAAAATTATTCCCAAAAATTTTCTCCCGCTGAAATTCCCTCAGATACCCCCCCCGCCCCCTGCAGGAAACTTCCCCGTATGTTTCCCAATAATAAATACTATCTGTAAGCAATGGAAAAATTACAAAAGGCGATTCAAGTTTTACATTGGGATCTTCCCCAGGGCCCAGGGGCAGGCGTTGTAAGTTATGTTCTGGGGCCATATGTGGTTCTTATGGAAGAGATGCTCGTATAACTTTTTAAGAGTCAAAAGAGATCAGAGGGCAACTAGCCCCCACCCCTAAACGCCCCCTTTTTCACAAACCTATCCGATACAAATTTCGAAATAACCATTTTTAAAAAAATAGTTCAAAGATTATATAACGAAAACTCCGGGGTCAACACAACCCCCCAGGGCCCGAGGGCAGGCGTTGTAAGTTATTTCTTGGGGGTATATATGGTCCTTATGGAAGGGATGCTCGTTAAACTTCAGAGAGGGCTCAATTGATTGGGAATTGAAAGTTTTAGTTCAGTTTTTGAGAGTCAAAAGATATTGGAGGGAAACTAGCCCCCTCCCTCACGCCCTTTTTTCCTCAAACCTATCTGATACGGATTTTGAGATAGACATTTTTTTAAATAATTCAAAAACTCCGTTGTCGGCACATCCCCCCAGGGCCCGGGGGTAGGCGTTGTTAGTTGTGTCCATGGGGCATATATGGTTCTTATGAAAGGGATGTTCCTTTTAACTTTGGGGAGGTCTCCTTCGATTGGAAATTGAAAGTTCTAGTTCACTTTTTAAGAGTCAAAAGGGATCCGAGCCCCACACCCCCTAGCCCTTTTTCTCCCAAACCCATCCGATACAAATTTTGAGATAGCCATTTTTTTTAATAGTTCAAACATCAGATAACGAAAACTCCGGGGATTGAAACAACCCCCCAGAGCCCGGGGGACAATATTGTAAGTTATGCCCCGGAGGCGTGAAAGGTTCTTATGTATGGGGTGGTCGTCTAAACTTTGAAGGTGGCTCATTTGATTGGACATTGAAAGTTGTAGTTACCTTTTTATAAGTCAAAAGTTAACGGAGGTCATCTATCCCTCCATGACACAAACACCCTCTTTTCCCCAAATACATCAACTGAAAATTTTGAGATAGTCAGTTTGTTTGAAAAAGTCCAACGATAAGATTACAAAAACTTCGTTGTCAACATACCCCCCCCCCAGAGCCAGGGGAAGGGTTTAAAATTATGCCAGGGGGCATATAAGCTTTTAATGTACTGAGATAGTAGTACATATCTTTTTTTTATTTATATTAGTTTGGTGTCTTTACCACCATTATTTCTTTTTTTTTGTTTCTTAGATTTATATCAGTAATGCTCTTTACCTGTTTTCATGAAACTATTTTTTCTTGGAATTAATGTTTCAATCCCTACTTGGGTTCGATTGAGTTGATAATTGGTAAAACATGTTAACTTCTTATAACAATACATGACGGTGGAGTCAGTGACCGCTTCAAACCCCCCTCAACCCTGACCCAATCACCAACACACAATTTTAGCCGAAAGATTACATATTGTAGCTTTTTTGAACTAGAATCATACAAGAGCTTGTAATACGTACTGCTTGAGGACCAAAGCGGGGGCATCACTCCCCTAAAAACTTCAAACCTTCATCACCAGCTTTTTAGTAGATTTATATTTACAAAAAAAAAGAAATGAAAAACATAAAAAAATGGGTGTAGTATTTATAATGTGATAGTAGAAAAGTACAATAAAGTCTTTTTTCACTAATAACAAAAAAAAAGTCCGAATATTTCGGTTTCACATCCGGAAGCCTTTTTCAACGAAGAAAAAAACAAACAAACTTAGCTAAATTAAATAAAACATATAAAGCGAAGGAAAAACAAAACAAAAACACAAACGATAAAAAAAACTCACATCTTAATAATTTACAACTTAATATAGATTAATTTGTTGGTTTTTTTTTTCTTTGTTGATAAAGACTTCCAGACGTGAAGCTATAACATTTACTTTTAGTAGTTCTATTATAATTAGTGATAAAAAGACTTTTTGGTTATTTTCCGCTGTTTTATTTGAAATATCTAACCCATTTTCTATATTTTTATATTTAATTTGTTTATTATGCCTTGTTTGAATTGGAATCATTCATGGACTCCAGATGGGTAAGATTGAAGGAAGTAAGTAGGCCAAAAGTGGACACCTTTTCCATTAATATTGTATCCATCATAGTGCATAAGACCGTACCCTGGTTTATATGACAAATTTCATCTCTAGAACTTCACCTTACTTACTTACTTGCTTACTTGTGGCGGGAATCAGGCGTTTCCACCTCGCCCGGCATCGATGATCCTGGAGACCTTCTTGGATCATGTTGAGCGATCTTCTGCCAGCTGCTCTGCAAAAGCAAGCCACTGAGTTGACCATCTGTGTCCGAACTTTCTGAATCCCCCGAGAGGTTCAAGGTCTGATTTGGCCAGGTTCCACCAGTTTTTCCTCTGTCCTCCTTGACGTCTCTTCCAGGAGCTAATAGGCTCGACTAGAAGTATTTGGCTAGGCAAGTATTCTGGCGGCTTCCGTAAAACATGGCCCAACCATTTCAAACGGCGTTCTTTAATAGTGAGCGCAACATCTCTCTGAATATTGCACATTCGACGTAGATCCGCACTGGAGATACGGTCACGCAGTTGTATTCTGAGAATTCTTCGCAGACAGGTTTGCTCAAACACCTTCAGTGTATTCTCATGCTGTCGTTTTACCGACCATGTTTCGCATCCGTAAAGGAGAACGGTGCGGACTAGTGCCATGTAGATTCGAACTTTCATTCGGACACTGACTTCGCGGCGATTCCACAAGGGTTTCCGAAGGGAGGCAAAGACTGTTTGCGCTTTCTGTAGTCTCTGTTGGATATCAGCGTCGGAGGATACATCAATACATATTTGGGAGCCTAAGTATGTAAAACAGTTGACTTTTTCAAGCTGAACTTGATTGACAGTTAGTGTGAATGGTCCTTTGTCGTGGTTAATAGCCATGAATTTCGTTTTCTCTGTGCTGACTTTTAAGCCGATCAGGTCTGCCCAGGCCACCACGTTGTCAAGCATGTTTTGAGCTTCTGCAGTGTCTGACAGGAGGCCAACATCATCCGGATAATTAAGGTCAGTCAGTGAAAGATTCTTTCAAATCTGAACTCCTGGATAGGACGACAGGGCATTTTCAAGTATCCAATTGACACAATAATTGAACAGAGTCAGAGTGAGGACGCACCCATATTTTACTCCAAACTCAACCAGGAGTTCTTCAGTTTCTTCACCATAGACTCGAACTCGGCTCACTGACGCGTCATAGTAAGCCTTCATCAGTTCAACAAACTTCAGTGGCATTCCGTCATTCTTTAGGATCTTCCAAAGTTTCTGGCGAGTGACAGAGTCGAAGGCGGCAATAAAGTCCAGGAACATCAAGAACAGGGGTATATTGTACCTTTCAAACTGCTGGATAATGAGGCGAAAAACGAAGATATTATCAGTATAGCCTCTACCTGGCCGAAAGCCGGCTTGATTTTCTCGGGTTCTTTCCTCCCTTGCCCCTTTGAAGCGGTTCAAGAGTATGATCCCGAATATTTTGACCGCAATGTCTATAAGACTTATTCCGCGGTAATTTTTGCATTCGGTTTTATCTCCTTTCTTATAGAAAGGGAGAATCACTGATGTCTTCCAATCTTTTGGGAAAGAATTGGTCCTCCACACTTCTTCGAGAATGCCATGGAGCTGTTCAGCAGTGATCTCAGGGCATTGTTTGTACACTTCCGGGGGGAGGCCGTCTTCACCTGGGGCTTTGTGGTTCTTCAGGGTTTTGATCGCTTTTAGTATTTCGGCTCTGGTCGGTGTGTCCAGCTCGACGTCGGAGGGTTCTTTAGAAACACCAGGTGGGAAAGCATCAAGGGCGGATGACGGGGATGGGTTTAGGAGGATCTGAAAGAGATCCTTCCATCTTGCTAAACGCTCCTTCTGACAACTGATGATTTTTCCTGATCTGTCTTTGACCATTTCTGAGACAGCAACTTTCTTACCAACGGACTCTTTCAGGATCTGGTAAAGCTTGTGGGTATCATGTGAGCGTGCTGCTTTCTCTAACGACACGGTAGCATCTTTCCACGTTTGGCGGTGGTCCAGACGAACAGAGCGTTTTACCTGTCTGCGCAGCTCTTTTGTTTCTTCTTTAGGGCCGCTCATCTTTTGTCTTCGCTTACCGACTATTGACAGGGTCCTAGCGGTAATCCAGTGCTGTCGTTTGATTTTTGCTCGGCCTAGGATCTCATAAGCAGTCTCTGTCATCACTGTTTTAAAGGTCTCCCAACTCTTGTCGGGGGGTGGGTTTTCATCAGAACTGAGGGCGTCAAATCGGTTAGTCAGTACCAAATTGAGGGCCTGTCGAACTTCTTTATCTTGGAGCTTATCAATGTCGAATCCAGCCTTGGGCTTGTTTTTCCTCCGAGTTGCAAGACGTAGTAAAATTTTTGCAGCAACAAGCCTGTGGTCAGACCCAGACTGCGAGCCTGTGTCCGCGCCGTTGTAAGAGCAAGAGTCCTGTACGGAGCTTCTCCAGCGCTGGCGTACGAGAATGAAGTCTATTTGAGCCTTAGTGACACCGTCATTTGAATGCCAAGTTAAAAGGTGGCTAGGTTTGTGCTGAAACATGGTATTGGTGACAACAAGGTGGTTCATCAAGGCGTAGTTTAACAACCTTTGCCCATTCTCGCACCTGTGACCTTGTCCAAATTTTCCCTGGACTTGTCTTGTGGTTTGGTCAGAGGGACCAACTCCTGCGTTGAAGTCTCCAGCAACAATCAAGTAATCACGTGCGGCAACAGAAGAAGACAGCTGCTGTAGCTCGCCGTAGAAACCATCCTTGGTCGTATCAGCAGCGTCAAGGGTGGGGGCATAGGTAGAAATTATCGACACATTTGCGGGGTTTCCTTTTAGTCTGATTCTGGCAAGTCTGCAGCAGACTGGTTCCCATTCTAGGAGAGCATTTCTGGTTCTTTGGTTCATGATGAAACCAACTCCGTGGAGTCCCGAATTATCCTCTACTCCGGAGTAGAAAAAATGGAATTGACGGAGCGTTTCAGGAGCTGTAATAACTATGGAGCCAGAACCTGAAATTCTGGTCTCGGATATGCAAAGTATGTCTATGTTGTACTTCTCCATCTCATGGACAAGAAAAACTTGCGTGGCTTCTTGTTTGACGGATCTTACATTCCAGCATCCCACATTTATGCTAGATTTTGCCTGTTCAATGACTGTAGTGGGTTTTCCTAGATTTATGGCATGAAAAGGATTTTTCGACTTCGCCGCCATATTTGAAGTCGCGTCGCCTGCCGGGAACGCCGTAGTATGGTTGGCTTGTTTACTTCTCGCCACCCGCGCCAATACAGGGGCCGCGTCACTTGCCGGGGACGCCGTAGCCGTTACAACTTTTCTTCTAGGTCTCAGATCCATCGATGTTTCTTGGGAATAGAGTTGACCGCAAGGTCCCCAGTCTTGCGGGTCAGCCGGAGCGCGTTTGCCACCAAAATCGCTCGGCGTGGAGCTCAGTGGTGTTTACACCCTTCCACCACTTTGAGGTGCACTGACGGATTTCCTCTGCTGCCCAGGGACGGAAGATCGAGCCTCATTGCCTGTAACTACCATCACTGCCATGGAGGTATACAAGCTTAGCTTGACCTTTGATTCCCACCTGGAATCAGCAAGGGCTTCAGGAAGGGAGCAAGGGCTTCAACTGAATTGTAGAAAAAAAATATTGTAAGCAGGAACGGTGAAAATTGATTACTATAATTAGTAAAGGCTAAATCAACTAAAATAAAAAAAAATTGTATCAAAAATAATTTTCAAACCTACTTTTATCTACATATACACGAACAATTAAAAGTAATTTTTATTTTCCCACTTCTCTGAAGAACAATTTTTGCAACTAAAAATAATATTGTGAGGCATTCTTGACAGAATTTCTTTAATACTTCCTAATAATCATTTAGGGAGGGGAAAGGGGGATTGTTGATACTGAATTATATGGTGTCGTAAAGATACTTGCATGGCAAAAAAATGCCATGACCACACCATGCTTTCTTCTTTAGCCTTTAATTTTTGTGTTTTTATTTGAGGTAGCAGAAATGAATTTATTTTAAATTTTTAGTGCGTTTGTAGACAAAAGCGTGTCTTATAAAGTGTATTTATCTATTTTATTTGTTTTCTTTCTAACATGCCATTATATTGTTTAAATTCGTAACAGTTTGTTATTTTAGTTACTCATAATCCCTCTATTTACTCTATGTCTCTTCAGAAATATCCTCCATATACCTTAATGCCGGCCTTAATTGCAACAATATCTCGCCCCTTCAAACTTTAATTACTAGCACAGTAGCTAGTCCAATAGGAAAAACTATTTTTGGATTTGTCCAAAAATATAAAACATACAAGACATATTTGAAAAGATATCTTCTTACGAAACAAATCCAAAAAAAATACTTTAATGCTTGGACCAAACCATCGATCTTTTGAAATCTTGTTATTATCATGGCAACTAGTGAAAAATGAAAAAAGGGGTACTTATTATATATCAAGAAGTCCAAAATACAACAAAAAAAGAAAAAATATCTTGCCATAAAATTACTGAAAAATATTTTTCTTAAGATGGGTTAACAACAACAAAAAGTTGTGAAAAAAAAATAAACTAAAACGTACGCTAAACCATATTTCTGTTACTTTGTAACTTACCATTTGAAACGGATACTCGCTGCTTCCATGTTTGAGGCTCTTGAGGTAATATTGGAGTGTTTTCTGGGAGGATGTTTACCAGGGCACAAAAATAGCTGAGGCTGTTCCAAAATTTAGCCTGAGGTCTCCCTCGTGGCTGCTTCCATCCGTTGGCTGGAGGGTTGAAGACAATAGTGATTGTCACAGGAGTTTGTACATACATTCGGAGCAGATGACTGAACAACTGGAGAGCTCAAATAGCTAGTTGCTGCGAGATCGGTAGCTGAACAATCAGCGATAATAGTTTTGCGTTTGGCACTAAGTCATGTCACTCTAGATTCTCAATTCTCTCAAGGTGCTTTGCTTACACTACGTCATCTCACCCGAGATAAAAAATACAGGTCAAGTTCCCCTTTCAGAAAGAAGGACTTAAGTCACAGACGAATTGTAGATATTCGTGTTTTTTTTGCGGCTGATGTTCAGCTTTGACCACACAACAAAACTCAGAATCCATGACTGATGATGTTCCTTGCTCAGTGTTCAAAATTACTCCATTTCTTCGGTTGTATTTTTGGCGGGGTGGTACCTTTTTTTGCAATACAATTGCACCTGCTAGTTGTACTCCTACTAGGCGCATGCTATGCGCAATGTGCTTGCTTTTTTATATTTTTTACGACCAAATATTAAAAATTTGTTACTTTTTTAAAGCGTCGATTTTGGTACAATTTATATTTTTTTTTTATATGTAACATCATTGCACATACTAGATGCAACCCCACTCGGCGCGCGGTATGCGCAATGACCTTACTTTTTTCTATTTCTATGCTAAAGGTTCAAAATTCTTAGGTTTTATCAGATGTATTTTTGGTGTGCTGGGTACTTTTCTTTTACATGCAGTATCATCCAGTAGTCGAAGTCTTACAAGTTGCGTGCTGGGCACAATACGCCTACTATTTCTAGTTCTATGATCAATGTGAGTGAGTAAGTAGGTTTTAAAAAGGGTAATGTATTCCCATACAAGTTTAAAAACTTCGTATTTGCTGTTAATCTATTAACTTGATAAAACCCCTTTTCTATGAAAAAAAAATCAAAATTCCTGATTTTTTTTTCAGTCGTATTCTTTGGTTTACTGGGTATTATTTGTATACCTAAGATTATTGCGCCTACTATATGCAAGTCTACTAGGCGCAACGTGCCTACGTCTTTATGTTTTATAATCAATGGACAATATTAATTCCATTTTTAAAAGTATTGTTTAGGGAGTGATGTGCAACTTTTTTCTATACGTAGCATCACTTCGCCCCCTATGCACAATCTGACTCAACGCATGTCATGTCCAATGAGCCTAATTTTTTTTATTTTTATGCTCAATGTCAAAAATTTCTACCTTTTATCAGGTGTATTTTGACGTGCTGAGTACCTTTTTTCATGCAGCATCACTGAAGTTACTAATCGGAATCCCATAATGTGCATACTAGGCACAAAGTGACTACTTGTTTTTAGTTCTATGGTTATTGCTCAAAATTTCTTCGTTTTTTTATTTGTAATTTTTGTCCTACCCATTTTTACTTATAACACTATTGCGCCTAGTAGGTACAAATTTTTGAATTCAAAATCCTTTTTTTATACGTGCTTTTGGCTTGCTGAATATATTTTTTACATGTAACATAATGTTTTTTGTTTTAATTGGAACATTAATGTTCAAAATTCCTTCTTTTTTTCAGTTGTATTTTTGGCGTGCTGGGTGCCATTTTTTACATGTAACATCATGGATGCCATCTGCACAAAGATGAAAAAAGACTGCTCACCTGGAATTATTGCATTTCATTTTACGACATGGCTTGGGTATATAAATTCATCATTAAATCCTGTAATTTACACAATTTTTAATATGGAATTCAGAAAAGCATTTAAGCGGTTATTATACTCATGTGAGTAATTATCATATCAGTTTGTCCTTAAAGTGGTTTTTGATTTGTTATATATTCTCTATCTGATAATAAAATACTACATATTTTATATGCGTTCTGTGTTAAGTTTAGCCTAAGAGGATTATTCTGAATCTTATCTATTTTATCGTTATTCTAAGAATTTAAAACTTTGTTTAGTCGACTCTAATACCTTAAAGTATCAAGGACATCAAACGAAAAATCTTTTTGGCCTCCTGGACCTATCTTAGACAGGGTGCAACAGCAGACGTCTAAAAAGAGTGCAAAATCAAGGTAAAAAAAGAGTGGTTTTTGCTCAAAAAGAGTGCGAGTAAAAAAAGTCTGGGGACATGCCATCTTCCCCTCTTTCGCATCCCTTCTAAGGTTAAAAAAAGAGTGCATTTAGCAAGAAAAGTGTGCAAGTTGGCAACCCTGCTCCTTGGATTATTTATGCTTCTGACGAAGTTTCCAACTACTGACGTTTAATGCGGATGAAAACTGACACCCAAAGAGAGTGATCACTCTTCTGCAGTAATTCTGAGATTAAAAAAAAGGGTGCATTTCACACGAAAAGTGTACAAGTTGGCGACCCTGATCCTAGATCCATTTATACCTGAAAAGGGGAACTTTTTAAGATTTTTCTTCTTTTTTTCCATAATCACGAAGTTTTAGAGCAGTATTACATTTTGAAAGTGTTACCATTTTGAACAGGGAAATAAATAAGAAAAAAAATAGTTAATTGTGGTAACACTTTGTCTGTAAAATCCCCAACCTGTTGATTCCCAAAAACAACCTTCAAAGAAAAGTTGTTTGGTACCATTTGTTTTAGCTTTTTTTGCCTGAGAAATCCTGAGGTCAAGGGTTCGAGTCCTGGTGGCGCTGGTTATTTGATTTGGAACTGGGATCAATGGTGTGACCCTCTCAGCTCAGCCAGAGTCGACCCAGCTCCAAATGGGTACCTGGATAAATCTGGGGGGAATACACGGGAAGCCTCAGATAATTTGCCCCCAACCACGCATTGCACTCCTGGCTGAAGGCATTGAATCAGATGATCGGTAACTGCGCAACGCCGATCTTTGGTCAGCATGCGATAAAGTTTTTTTCTTTTTTTGCCGGCTCTTCACCCACGTTTGTTTTAGTTTGGCACCTGCTGCTTTCAAAAAAGCATAGCTGCATATAAGGTTTTATATGCCTCGGTTAGTCAACCGAGTACCCAGAGCAGGGTTGCCACCGTCAGTAGGATTTTACTAGATCTAGTAAAAAAAATCTAGTAAATTTAGAAGATCTAGTAAATTTCCCGAAATCTAGTAAAAACTAGTAAAAAGTCATGATTTATAGTAAACAAAACTTTTTTTTTATTTTCCATGAATTCAGGGAAAAAAATTATCGTAAACATGACAATTTACAATTTTTGCTTGTCTGTTTTAAAATTTACAATTTTGCTTGTTTGTCTCAGAGACAGACAAGCATTCACCTATTTTCATAAGCAGACACTTCACTTCCGGCGTCTAAAGGTCGACAAAATCAGCTTTCTGTGTATCAAATCTTACCAACTAAAAATGAAGGTATAATGACACTTGGATTTGTGATGATTGGGAATCTATTGGAATTAAAACAAAAGTCAACCACCCAATGTGATTAGGTGAATCTCCTCAGTTTGAAAATTTTTATTGAGGAAAAAGGAGCCTGCTGAGAGAAATTCTAAGTAAGTAGGAATGTAACATTGTAATATATATATATATATATATATATATATATATATATATATATATATATATATATATATATATATATATATATATATATATATATATATATATATATATATATATATATCCAAAACAAGGATTTTTGAACATGTAGGTTTCCGGAATTTTCAATCATACTATGAAAACGAAAGAAAAGAGGAAAAGAGAAAAATAAGAAGAAAAAGGGAAAAGAGATTGTGAAAATCGTATTGATTATCGTCCTATAGTAAAAATCGATGCTTGACGGTGCGCGTCAATAAAAAAAAAAATTTTTTGAGCATTTAGTAAAAACAGATACAATCTAGTAAATTTTTCCTCTCCGATTTAGTAAATTCTTCCAGGTCAGGGTGGCACCCCTGACCCAGAGCAATCCTTAAGCAATTTCTCTGGAAAACATCTAGCAAATCTGCATCCGCTTTTCGGAGCGTCCATGCTTCAGAGCCATATTTGACCACTGTCATCACTGTGGTTTTTAATATTCTAATCTTGGTTTGCAGACTTATCTTCTTATTCTTCCAAACTGTTTTAACTGTCAAAAACACCCTGAGACTTGGCTATTCTATATTTAACATCTTCACTGTTCCCACCGTCTTTACTAATAATTAATTAAAAACAACTTTCCAAAAAAGAAGTTTTTCAAAGAAAAGTAAAGGCCATATTAAACTTATGCTCAGCAGATACAAATACCTCTTAAAATTCAAACTCAAAACGACCAGAAAGTACTATTAAAGAATAAATGAAACCCAAAACGAACAGAAATTAAATAAACAATCATAGCAAAAACATACAACAAGTAATAATATAAATGAATAAATAGATCTTAAAGCGAGTAATGTTTAGATTGAATATGAAAATCAACCCTAAATCGAAAAAAAGTATTTTCCTATTGAAGTATAAATGAAACTTAAAACGAACAGAAATTAAATAAACAATCAATGCCAACAAACATACAATAGATATTAATGTAAATTAATAAATAAATCTTAAACGAGTGAAACTTAAATTGAATATGTAAATCAAGCTTGAAACGAACAAAAATCACCACAAACAAGAGTTTGGGTATGACCTCCTTCTCTCACTGTAAAAGTCTAAAACCTACTGCGTTATTGGCGCTTAACTGAAAATGAAGTATATTACAAATATTTTTTTTTCCAGTTCTTACAGCATTGTCTTGAAGAATCTTGGAAAGTATAAACAACATCAAATTGAATAATTGATGTATAATGATATTACTTGTTGGAAAACCCATAAGTTCAAGGATTTATTTCACTTTAATTGTCTTTTCATTTTCAATGCTTTAAGAACTGGAAAAGAAATTATTTGTAATATAGTCCGTTTTCCGTTAAGCACCAGTACGCAGTATTCTTTTGGTTTTTATTAACTTAAAAAAAACAAGTTTTTTAACTGAAAGTAAGGAGCGACATTAAACCTTAAAACGAACAGAATTTATCCCGTATATGAAAGGGACTCTCCCTTCCTCAACGGCCTCGCTCTTTACGCTGAAGTTTGACTCTGTCTCACAACTTTATTTTTTACAAATATAAAAAACTTTAGCGTAAAGAGCGAGGCGTTGAGGAGGGGACAGCCCCATTCATATACGGAATCATTTCTGTTCGTTTTAAGTTTTAATGTCGCTCCTTACTTTCAGTTAAAAAAACTCGTTATTTTTAGTTAATTTCTGAACGTTATTTAATTAATGCAGCTTTGATTTTGGCTCACCGTACATAAATAATTAAAACGAAATTGCATATTAATTTTTCTTTTTTTTGGCTAATTGGCTTTCTCGAAATTTTGTTCTGACGTAACTTACGAATTAACTTACGTAACGAACTTCTACATTCGTATGTTTTTATTACGTATATTAGGGAGTTCGTATCCCTAGTCAATACCTCGCTCTTTACGCTAAAGTTCGAATTTTGTTCGAATCACAAACCCCTGAATCACAAAGGCTGGTTAATTGGAATAGGTAGCTTTTTTGAAAGTACTAAAAGACTTTAGCGTAAAGAAGCCGTATCGCTTGTTTTTTTATTGTTTTTTTTATTACGTATATGTTATTACGTATATGAGGGGGTTCTACCGTAAGTCAATACCACGCTCTTTACGATAAAGTTAAAATTTTTGTTTAAATCATAAACACCTGAATCACAAAGGCAGTTTAATTAGAATAGATAGCTCTTTTGAAAGCACTAAAAAAAACTGTAGCGTAAAGAGCGAGGTATTGACTTGGGGGCAAACCCCCTCATATACGTAATAATTTCTGTTCGTTTTAAGTTCTAATATTGCTTCTTACTTTCAGTTGAAAAACTTGTTTTTTTTTAATTTAATTTCTGATCGTTTTTTAAATAATGCTGGGAAATCCGGCGCCCCCTTCATAGAAATGTCCTTTACCCCAGGGAAACATCCTCCACGGAAAGATTCTCCCAAGTAACCCCCTCCTCCTGCCCCCCCCCCTACCAGGAAAAAATTCTTCCTGAAAATGTCTGTGTACTTCCCAATAACCAATACAATATGTAAACAATGGGCAAAGTTCATAACTTGCAGCCCTTCCCCTGGGAACTGTGGGGAATTAAGTCATCCTAAAAGACATATTTATTAGATTTTCGACTATGCTGAACAAAATGGCTATCTCAAAATTTTAATTGGGTGACTTCGGGAAAAAAATGAGTGTGGGAGGGGGCCAAGTTGCCCTCCAATTTTTTTGGTCACTTAAAAAGGGCACTAAAACTTTTAATTTTTGTTCAAATGAGCCCTCTTACGATATTCTAGGTCTACTGGATCGATACGATCACCCCTGGGGAAATAAAAAAAAAAAAATCTTTCTACTGACAAAAAATACAAAATTCCGCATTTTTGCAGATAGAAGCTTGAAACTTCTACAGTAGGGTTCTCTTAATCGCTGAATCCGATGGTGTGATTTTCATTAAAATTCTATGACTTTTAGGGTGTGTTTTCTCCTTTTTTCGAAAATAATTCAAATTTTCTCAGGCGCATAACTTTTAATGGGTATAACTAAACTTGATAAAACTTATATATTTGAAATCAGCATAAAAATCTGATTCTCCTTATATATCTAATGGTATCAAAATTCCGTTTTTTAGAGTTTCGGTTACTATTGAGCCGGGTCGTTCCTTACTTACAGTTCGTTACCAGGAACTGTTTGATTTACAGTTAGGAAAGGAGACAGCATCCAATCACTTGTTTGTAGGGAAACTATATTCGTCTTTAAGAACTTTATAAAGAGCTAATAAATTAAACTGAATATTTGATGTATAATTATATTAATTGCTGAAAGCTCATCAGTTCAAAATGTTTTTATAATTTTTATGTTTATTTTCAATATTAAGTACAAAAGAAAATATTTGTCGCAGAATTGGTTTTCAGTAAAGCGCCAATGACACAGTAGGTTTTAGACTTTTACAGTGAGAGAAGGAGGTCATATCCAAACTCTTGTTTGTGGTGATTTTTGTTTGTTTCAAGCTTGATTTGCATTTTCAATTTAAGTTTCACTCGTTTTAAGATTTATTTATTCATTTACATTAATATCTCTTGCATGTTTGTTTGCATTGATTGTTTATTTAATTTATGTTCGTTTTAAGTTTCATTTATGCTTCAATAGGAAAATATGTTTTTTCGTTTTAAGCTTGATTTTCATATTCAATCTAGGCATTACTCGCTTTAAGATATATTTATTCATTTATATTATTACTTGTTGTATGTTTTTGCTATGATTGCTTATTTAATTTCTGTTCGTTTTAATAGTAATTTCTGGTCGTTTTGAGTTTAAATTTTAACAGGTATTTGTATCCGCTGAGCTTAAGTTTAAAATGGCCTTTACTTTTCTTTGAAAAATTTATTTTTCAGGATTTTTTTTTAAATTAATTTTTGTTCGTTTTTGATTGCAAAAAATTTCAAGTTTTTAAAAATTCTTTATTTCAAATTCAAACTTAAAAAAAAAATCAAATATTCATCAAAGTATCAAAACTGATTCAAAGTAACAATATCAAAGGGAAAAAATGGGTTTGTGTCAACCTCGTACTTTTTATTATCTGACGTTTGAACTATTTTTCACAAAATTGCTACCCCCTTATTTTTATCGGATGGGTTTGGGGAAAAGGTGCGTGGGGAGACTAGATTAAGCTTCGGTCTATTTTGACTCTTTAAAAGTGAACTAGAAGTTTCTATTTTCAATCAAATGAGCCCTCCCTGAAGTTTATATGAGTATCCCTTCTATAAGAACCATATATATCCCCTGAGTACAACTTACAACGCCTGTCCCTCGGCCCTGGGGGGCTGTGTCGACCCCGGAGTTTTAATATCTGATGGTTGAACTATTTTTAACAAAATGACACCTGAAATTTTTATCAGATGGGTTTGCCCATCTGATACACCCAAAGGCGTGGAGGCAGGGAAGGGTTAGTTGCCCTCCGATCTTTTTTCACTCTGAGAAAATGAACTACAGCGTTTAATTTCCATTCAAATGAACCCTCTCTGAAGTTTATACGAGCATACGTTCCTTAAGAATCATATATGCCCCCAGAGCAACACTTACTTACGACACCTGCCCCGGCCCTGGGGGAGGGCTGTGTCGACACAAGAGTTTTTCTTATCTGACCTTTGAACTATTTTTAACGAAATGACCATACGTAAAGGAGTTTTTGTTATATGATCTTTGAACTATTTTTAACAAACTGGCTACCTCAAATTGGAGGGGGGCAGTTGCCCTCTGATCACTTTTGACTCTTAAAAAGTGCACTAGAACTCTCGATTTCCAATCAAATGAGCCCCCTTTGAAGTTTGTATCACAACCCCTTCAATTTTAAGTGTCTCTGGGAAAAAAAATAAATTGAGTGTGGGGGGAGGGTAGATGTCCTCAGATTCCGCTTGATTCTTAAGAAGAGAATTACAACTTTCAATTTCCAATAAAATGAGCCCTCTATGAAGTTTATACGAGCATCCCTTTCAAAACAACAATATATGTCCCAAGGGCATAACTTACAACGCCTACCCCCGGGCCCTGGCGGGCTGTTTTGACACTGAAGTTTTTTGTTATCAGAACTTTGAACTATTTTTAACAAAATGTCTATCTCAAAATTATTATCTGATGCATTTAGGGCGTGAAGGACGGGGGCTAGTTACCCTCTGATCTCTTTTGACACATAAAAAGTGAACAACAACTTTCAATTTCCAATCAAATCCCTTCCAAAAGAACTATATATGCTCCTAGACATTACTCATAATGCCTGCCTTCGGGTCCTGGCTGGTTCCGTCGACACAGGATTTTTTTTTTATCTGACCTTTGAACTATTTTTAATAAAATTGGTATTATTAAAATTTTATCGTATGGGCATGGGGAAAAAAGGGTGTGTGGAGTGGGGGGGGGGCTAGTTGCCCTCGCACATCTTTTGACTCTTAAAAATTGAACTAGAACTTTCAATTTCCAATCAAATGAGCCCCCCTCTGAAGTTTATATGAGCATCCCTTTCATAAGAACCATATACGCCCCCAGGACAACACTTACAACGTCTATCCACCGGGCTCTGGGGGGCAGTTTTGTTATCTAATTTTTGAACAACTTCCAAAAAACTGGATATCTCAAAATTTGTAGCAGACATGTTTGGGGGAAAAGAGCGTGGGGGGGGGGTAGTTTAACTCTCTTGACTATTAAAATGTGAACAAGAAATTTCTTTTTCTAATCAGATGGACCATCTACGAATTTTATGCGACCACCCATTTCATAAAAACAACGCATGCCCATAGGGCATGCATTGGAACGCCGTCCCTTGGACCCTGGGGGGTTGTACTAACACCAGATTTTTTATTCTCTAACTTTTGAGATATTTTTAACAGACAGTTTATCTCAAATTTTCATCAGATGTGTTTTGAAAAAGAAGGTGTGGGGGGGGGGGAGGGGCTAGCTGCCCTCGGATCTCTTTTGACAATAAAAAAAAGTGAGCTCAAACTTTCAATATCCAATCAAATGAGCCCTCTTTGAAGTTTATACGAGCATCCCTTTCATACGAACAATATATGCCCAAGGGCATAACGTACAACGCCTGCCCCCGGGCTCTTTGGGGTTGTGACGACACCTGAGTTTCTGTTATCTGACTTTTCAGCAATTTTTAGCTTAATGGTTATCTCAAAAATTTTATTGGATGCATTTGGGGAAAAAGGGGCGTGGGGGGCCTAGTTACCCTCCAATCTCTTTTTACTTTATAAACTAAACTAGAACTTTAAATTTCCAATCAAATGAGCCATCTTTGAATTTTTACGAGCATCCCTTTAATAAGAACCATATATTTCCCCAAAGCATAACTTACAACACCTTCCCTCGGACCCGGGGGGGCTGTGTTGGCCCCTGAGTTTCTTTATATGATTTTTGTACTATTTAAAAAATACCTATTTCAAAGGTCTTATCCGATAGGTTTGAGGAAAAAAGCGCGTGGGGGGGGAGGGGGGGATAGGTGCCCTCCAATCTCTTTTCAATGGTAAAAGTGAACTAGAACTTTCAATTTCCAATCAAGTTATCCCTATTTAAAGTTAATACGAGCATCCCTTCCATAAGACCAATATATGCCCCCAGAGCATAACTTACAACGCCTGCCCCTGGACCCTGATGGGTTGTGTCGACACCGGAATTTTTGTTGTATTATATTTGAAGTATTTTTAAAAAAATAGCTATCTTAAAATTGTTATTGGATATGTACGTGAGGAAAGAGTTTGGGGGGAGATACTTACTCCTCGATAACTTCTGACGCTTAAAAAGTAAATTTGGAATTTAAATTTCGGATCAAATGATCCCTCTCTGTAGTTTGTATGAGCATTCCTTCTACAAAAAACCAGTATATGCCTCCAGTGCATAAGTTATAACCCTTGCCCCTGAAGACTGTGGGGGGGGGGTGACCTGCTCAAACATATAATTTCCAGAAATTTCAACTACGTTGAACAAAATGGCTACATCAAAATTTTGATTGGATGTATTTGGGGAAATGGTGGGCGTGGAAGGTGTGTCAGCTGCCTTAAAATCACTTTCGACTATTATAAAGGAAACTAGCCATTTTAATTTCCAATCGAATGAGCCCTTTCTGAAGTTTCTACGACGACGTTGTCTATACAAAACCTTATATGCCCCAGGGCATATCTTACAACCCTCGCCCTGAGGGCTGTGGGGCAGTTGTCATCCTCAAAGACCTAATTTAAAGAACTTAAAACTACTCTTAATAAAATGGCTGTCTCAAAATTTTGATTGGATGTGTTTGGGGGAATGATGGGCCGGGGGGGGGGGCTAGTTGCCCTCCAATCACTTTTGACTATTAAAAAGGGCACTAGCGCTTTGAATTTTCAATCGAATTAGCCTTTTTTGAAGTTTCTACGACAACGCCTTCTACAAAAACATTATATGCCCCCAGGGCATAGCTTAAAACCCTTGCCCTAAGGGTTGTGGGGGAGTGTCCTCCTAAAAAACATGTTTTATATGATAAAATAAAATACAGTTAAAAAAATGGATATCTAAAAATTTTTATTGGGTTTTTTTGGGGGATTGATGGGCGGGGGGGGGGGGCTAGGTGCCCCCAAATAACTTTCGACTATTAAAAAGGGCACTAGCCCTTTGAATTTCTAATCGAATGAGCCTTTTCTGAAGTGTATACAACAACACCTTCTGTAAAAATGTTATATGCCCCTAGGGCATAACTTAAAACCCTTGCCCTGAGGGGTTGTTGGGGAGTGTCCTCCTCAAAAACATATTTTCTATCTGGAAATCAACTACGCTGAACAAAATGGCTAACTCAAAAATTTGATTGGATGTGTCTGGGGAAATGATGGGCATGAGGGGGGGGGGGCTAGTTGTCCTCCAATCACTTTCGACTATTAAAAAGGGCACTATCCCTTTGAATTTCCAATCGAATGAGCCCTTTTTTAAGTTTATACAACAACGCCTTCTTTAAAAACCTTATATGATCCTAGGGCATAACTTAAAACCCTTGCCCTGAGGGTTTTAGGGGAGTGTCTTCCTCAAAAACATATTTTCTATCTGGAAATTTACTACGCTGAACAAAATGGCTGTCTCAAAATTTTTGATTGGATGTGCTTGGGGAAATGATTGGCGTAAGAGGGGGAGGCTAGTTGCCCTCAAATCACTTTCGACTATTAAAAAGGGCACCTGCCCTTTGAATTTCCAATCGAATGAGCCTGTTTTGAAGTTTCTACGACAATGCCTTCTATAAAAACCTTATACGCCCCCAGAGCATAACTTAAAACCCTTGCCCTGAGGGTTGTGGGGGAGTGTCCTCCTCAAAAATATTTTTCTATTAGGAAATCAACTGCGCTGAAAAAAATGGCTATCTCAAAATTTTGATGGGATGTGTTGGGGGGAATGCTGGGCTTGGGGGGGGTTGCCCTCCAATCATTTTCGAATATTAAAAAGGGCACTAGAACTCTCGATTTCCAATCGAATGAGCCCCCTTTGAAGTTTCTACGACGACCCGTTCCATATGAACTGCCTTCTTGAAAAAAAAATAATTATAAATAAATAATAAAACATTGGAGCCGTATGGCCTTTACTTTGGGCAACGTACAGCGTTGCCTCTGGTACTACCAAGGTAAGTAAAGCTGCCCACCTGATCGATCTTTTCGTTACCCAACGTCACCTTTTCATCTTCACTTATTCCTAGCCTTAGTGACTTAGTCTTCTTAACATTAATTTTCATACCTATTCTAGAGCCCTGAGCTCGCGAAACCTTTAAAAGTTCACTCATGTTGCTCACACTTTCATCTAGGATGCTTAAATCATCAGCATAATCTAAGTCCAGGAGACTCTTTCCTCCCCATTTGATTCCGTGGTCTGCATTGCCTTTCCTGTGATCCTTAAGACAAAGTCCATCAAAATAATCCATATAAAGGTGTATAGGACACAACCCTGCTTAACTCCTGATTTAATACAAAACCAGCTGCTAACCTCATTTCCTACCTTAACCGCAGTAGTGTTATTTTCGTACATTTTACTAATCACTTTAATGTATTTGTCGGGTATACCATAAAAGGATAAAACTTTTACTAAAGCTCTTCTATCAACAGAATCGAACGCTTGCTCATAATCTATAAAACTGAGGACCAAAGGTGTTTGAAAATTCAGGCACTTCTCAATTATTAGCCTGAGAGTGAAAATTCGGTTGACAAATCTTCTACCTTTTCTAAAACCGCACTGTTCTTCTCTTAAAACTTTGTCTACGGCATCTCTCCGTCTAAAATGTATCATACTAAGTAATTTACTACCTACAGAGACTAGACTAATGCCTCGATAATTACCACACTCACTTTTATCACCTTTCTTTGAAAGTGGCTTAAATAAGGTTTTCCTAAAATCCTTAGGTACTTCCCCTTTTTCAAAAATCATATTCACAATCTTCAGTAACTTATTTCTAACTTCAGAGCCACCGTATTTAGGGAACTCATTTACCACCCTATCAGCACCTGGAGCCTTATTATTTTTTAATCTTTTTAGTACTGATGATAATTCCTACTCACAAAAACCGAAATTTCGAATGAAAGTTCCGTTTTGCTAGCCGATACTTACCTCATACGTTGGTACATCTATTAACGAAAGCTTCTCCGGTTTTGCAATACAAAGACGGGGTCAAGTCAAAACAATTCCTCCGAAAAACCAACGTTTCCACAACTATCCAGTCCCTCTCCATGGCCAACTCAGACCAGTTTCTGTTTTGAACTAAATCCCTTATAATTCCTTAACTCTCTATGAGCGAGGGAGGGACTCTATGTACCAACGTATGTAAGTATCGTCTAGCCAAACTGAACTCATTCGAAAGTTCGGTTTTGTCGCCATTACCTCATACGTTGGTACATCTATTAACGAAAGCTTAGATTCTAAACGATTTTGTGGTGGGTTCATAAATCAACTAATATAAAATATTAGTTTCAAAATCAAATATTCAAATGTATAAACTACAAAACTGTCTGAACCGCAACAAAATGTAGAGCATCGGTTCGATCTTCTATTTCATGAAGATAGTGTTGTCTGGGAGCAGACGCCAAAGACCAGCCAGCAGTACTCATTATATCAGCAAGTGGTACTGAATTTGATAGCACCTATGACGCCGCCGTGGATCTTCTGTCATGTGCTTTCCCTTTTCTACGCTCTTCTTTTGCTGCCTCGTATGCCATAGTTGTGGCCTGCTTTATCCAAGAAAAAATGGTTCCAGCTGCCACCTCTCGTGGCGCTGTTTTAGAAAAAGGAATGAAGAACCTTTTTCTCCCTTTTCTGACCGCCACGTTAGCTGTTCGCTGTGCGTAGGCCGATAGTATTCTCACTGGACACAACGCTGGATCTACATCTAGTGCGGGAAGAAGTATAGGAGAAGGTATCTCATGAGGCTTCACGGTTTTGGGTCTAAACGAAGGGAGAAACCTGAGAGTTTCTGAATTATCCGAAAATTGTGCTGTACTGAAGGACAAGGCATGAATTTCACTCCTTTGACGACCAGATGTGATGGCAGTATTGAATACCGTCTTACCTTGTGTGTTACCTTGTCTTACCTAATGAATACCTTAGAACAAGGCCAAGATCCCAGGCAGGAATATCATGTTGTGTCCGCGGTGAATCGTGCAAAAAATCTGTATCATTTTCGTCAAACAAGTATCTTTGCTGATATCTGATCCTGTAGCTAGAGCTAGCGTTCCGCATATTGCTGCTTTATAACCTTCTATCGTTGATGGTGCGAGGTTTCAACCAGTCTTTAGATATATCATGAATTTGGCAACTGTCTGAGTACTGGTTGCGAGAGGATTAATCTTCCTTTCACTACACCAACCTACGAACACTTGCCATTTTCCATTGAACAATTCAATGGTAGATCGTCGCTGGACCGGGCAATTGCACGGGCTGATTCTTTAGAAAAACCTCTCCTTTCTAGTCCATGCTCGATATCTTCCAGCCGTGTAAATTTAGATTCCTTAGTGCTGGGTGGCGAAGTCGACCTTGCTGGAGGAGATCTGACTAATCTCCGAGGGTATAAGCAAGTCTACTAGCAGGTTGAGAAGATTCGTGTACCAAGCTCGGCGAGGTCATCGTGGAGCAATTAGCGTTATTCGGCAGTTCACAGACTTTCGTACCTTCTCCAGAACCTTTGGGATCAGGGCAAAAGGAGGGAAGGCATAGCTGTGTTGTTTCGACCAATCGTGGACTAGGGCATCAGCGCCGATCGCAAGAGAATCTGGAACTGGTGAGAAATATACGTCGATCTTCCGGTTCAATCGAGTCGCGAATAGATGGACTTCTGGCAGTCCATACTCTTTTGACAGGGCTCTGGAGACACTCTCGTTGAGACTCCATTCCGTGGGCAGACCTTTTCCTTCTCGTGACAGTGTGTCAGCTACTAGATTGAGTGACCCGGCTATGTGTCTTGCCATCAAGTGAACATTCAGGGCCATCGTAATTTCGAAGAGCTTTATTGGTTCCTCCTCTAGGGAGAAAGAACAGGTTCCGTCCTCTTTGTTTATGTAATTGACTACAGTCGTTTTGTCTGTCGCTACCCCGACTACCACGTTTCTTAGCTCCTCTGCGAATGCTTTGATTGTGTTGGCTACGGCTTTCATCTCGAGGCAAATTTATATGAAGAGATTTCTCTTCTGCAGACCATGTCCCAGAAGTGTCTTCATGTGGGTCCTCTAGATAGCCACCCCGCCCGTAGGTTGAGCTGTCGGTGGATATTGTTTTGGAGACAATTGTTTGGGGCTTGAGAGGAAGGCCTTGACTCAGCCAATCTTTGTTCAACCACGGTGAAAATGCCTCTTTAATCTTTGTTGTAATTAGGATGTTTAAATGTATGTTGTTCCAAGACTTGTCCCACAATCTGAGCATTAGTAACTGACATTTCCTGAGATGTAGTCTGTTGAAAGGAATTGCTCTTGAGCCCGCATTGATGAGTCCAATCATCTGCATCAGTTGCTTTATTGAGGCATACAGATTTTCCAGAACTGCCTTGATTGCATGTATCAAGTTCTGAATCTTTTCCGGGGTTAGGTCCACCCTCTTTACCTCCAGGTCTACCAGAAACCCGAGAAATATGATCCATCGCATAGGTTTCAATTCTGATATCTCGCTCAGCATGAACCCAAGTATGTGCAGGAGAATCATCTGATTTCTCGCTCTGCATGAACCCAAGTCTGAGCTGAAGAATCATAATGGTCTTTACATTGTTCTGTACTAATGACTTTTGATAATTGTGCAGAATTTACTTCTTCATTTAAGCATGCAATTGGATGGTTTGAAGATGGCCATAGCTCACGATGGCACTTTGAACTGATAGATTTTGTTTTTGAAAGTGAACCCTAACCTCTTTCTGTGAGTTAGGTCTTTAAAGTCGGCGGAAAACATGAAATACTTTCCAGAGATAATAATTTTGAGTACGCTCTAGAAAGAACATTTGAAAGATGCTGCTGACCTCTATTAACAGAACCCAAGAACTTTATCAGTTTTTGGGATAGTGTCAGCAGAAACGTTCTCTGCCTTTAACATCTTTATGACAGTACCTAACGTGAGGTCACTGTATGATAGCATGCTCAGAGTCACTCGTTTGGAAGAATCTAAGGCCAAGAATGACTTTCTGTCAACTGATATGAACTTTATGTCCTCTTCTTATCCAGTTGATCGTAACAAAATGAACTTTGGATTTACGCGTGGTGCCTGTGAAGCTGAAAATGCGTTTTGACATTATTTTGTAAGCTCTCGCTCGGTCCGGGATGCCGAAAAGGTCAAAGAAGTACTACGTTTTGAAACGATATTTTCTTCAATATTATAAGTATATACTGTTATCCAGCTAGCATAGCATATTTGTAATTGGACTCTTGAAGTAAATTCAACTCTAATCACCATAAAAACTTATCTCATGCCAGAACAGACCTATAGGTCAGCGCTGTAGTCGTTACAATACTATGCAATGACGGTACGTACGTTCAAGGCGTCGTGACCTTATATAATGGCGGTCTGTATTCCCAAAGCATTATGACCTTATGTAATGAGGGTCTGTACTCCCAAGGCGTTATGACCTTATGTAATGGTTGCCTGTACACCCAATGTGTTATTACCTTATGTAATGCTAGTCTGTACGCCCAAGGCGTTATGACCTTATTTAATGACGGTCTGTATACCCTAGGTGTTATGACCTTATGCAATAACGTCATGTACACCCAAGGTGTTGTGACCCTATGTAATGACGGTCTGAACACCCAAGGTGTTATGAACTTATGTAATGGTAGTCTGTACACCTGATGGTGTTATGATCTTATGTAATTCCGGTCTGTACGCCCCAGGCGTTATAACCTTATATAATGACGTTCTGTATACCCTTTATGCAATGAGTAATATACCATACCATAAATATTGGGTTTAACACACCCAAATGATTAAAATACGAATAATTACAAATAAGACACAAAAATTCACTTCTGTGATGTTTTGTTTCATGATTTTTGCGTACCACCAGGGTTGCCAGCTGTCATTATCTAAAAAGGGGTAAAAACTAAGGAAAAAAGGGTAAACTTTACTCAAAGAGTGCAAGTCCAAAACAAAGAATTGCACGCGCCTGTGCTTTCGCTCGGCCCGGTATGTCGAGAGGATCAAAGAAAGTGCCACGTTCTGAGAGTCACTTATTCTTTGTTGTTGACTGCAGTTCTTCTGAGCACTGCTTGATGAAGTTTTTCAGTATTGGGGAGAAAGGTAACGTGATAAGCTGTTTTCTCTTGAAAGGCTCACTTGCCAAAACCAGCTCTGCAGCCAAACGAGGCTGTTGGACGGTAATGGCAGGCCTGGGGCAAATGGTGTCACCGAGTACTTCGTATACAAGGTCCAGTGACTCTGCCAAAGAGATCTTGCCATCTGTTCCGGGATCGGTGTCAACCATCGACTGCTCGTCATCGAAATGCAAGGAATCATTTTCCCCATTCTCAGAATTGCCATCAGCTGTATCTTCTCGGTCTCTCGAGGCCGTTGTTGAGGGGCCCTCACCCTTGTCAGTGTTGGAGGTGGGGTCACGGTCAGAAAAGGATCTTCCATCATTTTGTAAACAAACAATCTGTGACTTATATTTTTCATTTCATCCTGTAGTGATTATTTAAACAATTACAATATTATAAATACATAATTTTGTCCAACTATAAACTCTTAATAATTAGAAGCTGGGCCTAATCTGAGCTGCAATCTCCAGACCAACTTATCCCTTGCCAGAAGGCCTATAACGCCGGAGGCGTTATAACCTTGTGTAATGGTGGTCTATACGCCCTAGGCGTTATGACCTTATGTAATGATGGCCTACACGCCCTAGGCGTTATGACCTTATGTAAAGACAGCCTGTATACCCAACACGTTATGATCTTATTTAAAGATGGCCTAAATGCCGTAGGTGTTTTGAATTTATGGTATTTTAGCCTATATCTTATCGGTACTATGACCTCGTACACTACTATTCTATATGCATAATTCGATATAACTCTGTGTTATAAAGGCCTATGCACCCTAGGCACTATAAACTCATGTAACTACAGCCTGTATGGCCAAGCTTATGTAACTTATAAAATATAAACTTATGAAAGGTATTATCCATACCCAAATACTGGATTTACTGCAGCTAAACCATTAAAATACAAATAATTAATCTGGCCTACTAAACACTAGGCCTAGAATAAAAGTAGATATTTATATAAATATAGATAAATATGTTAAAAATGTGTATATGTTTCCGATGTAGGAAACATAGGAGAAACATTTTTGAAGTGCATCTATGCATTTTAAAAAAGCATAAGAGTCTATATTATCAAAGTTTGGATTAACAATAGAGTTTAAAACGAAAAGGCTGCAAATTTTACATAATACGGTTTTAAATCTTTTCAACATTTGATTTGACCATTTAGTAGCACAAAAATGAACAAAAGAAAGACTCGTGGAACAGTCTTTTAAGGCACTAAAAATCAAATCAAAAATTGAATTTTTATATACAATGTCGCAATAGTATCCTGGATATCTCTATTGGAAAAGGTATAACCATTAGCAAAGATTACGCATATTCCCAAAAAGATGTTGTGAATAATTGTGCAATATGCATGCTGGGAGGGTAGGAAGTTCCCCTCCTATTACACAAATATTTTGAGTATAAACTCATTTTCTTCTTTACTAATAAACATATTTTATATGTTGAATTAAAACCAAGAAACTACCTTGGATAGTGTCTATCCGTGTAACCCCTTGTACCACAAAACAGAAACTGGTCTGAGTTGGCCATGGAGAGGGACTGGATAGTTGTGGAAACGTTTGTTTTTCGGAGGAATTGTGGTGTCTTGACCCCGTCTTTGTATTGCAAAACCGGAGAAGCTTTCGTTAATAGATGTACCAGTATGAGGTAATGGCGACGCCAAACAAATCTTCCTTCACATCTAAGGTAACACAAACCTTTTCATTTTCCTCTGTATCTGTTCCTGCAACTCTATCTTGGTTAAGCAAATTTTCAAAATGTTCGGCCCATTTCTATTTAGTTTTTTCTTTATCGCTAATTACGGCCCTATTCCTATCTTTAAATGGGCCAAGTCCGGATTGACTACTCTTTCTCAATTTGTTAACATACCAGTACAATATTTTACTATTATGCCGTCTAACTGCATTTTCCACATCCTGGGCAATTTTATCCATGGCCTCCGCTTCACATCTCCTTAGTTTATACTTTAATGCTTTCTCCACTTTCTTTACATTCCTTTTGTTTTCATATGATCTATTACTCAGGTAATTCATGTACAAGTCTTTTCTCCTTTCTATTAAAGATAAAGCTTTTTCACTAATATTCTTAGCAGCAGTTCTAGCTTTCTTATCTAAGACACCTTCAGCAACTTCACAAATTATTTTTCTAAGATTACTCCAACCATCTTCCACATTATCAAATTTTAAACTCTTAAGTTTAGTATTCAACTGTTCCTGGAAAGTTTCTCTCAAATTTTCATCCTAGAGTCTACCAACATCATAACTTCCCGGGAGGTAGTTACCCTTCCGATGTTTCAGCTTTAAATTAACCCTTGACACTACTAGATGGTGATCTTTACTTTTAACATCAATATGACACTCCTATATACCCTAGTATCTTGTATTGATCCTGCCAGTCTTTGGTTTACTATAACATAACCAATAAGGTTTGCTTTCCTAGCATCAGGTGAATACCATGTTAACTTATGAGCCATTTTATGACCAAACACCGTATTGGTTATAACTAGATTGTTATACCTACAAAATTGCAAAAGTCTTTATCCATTACTGTTTTCTTTTCCTACACCAAATTTGCCTAGGCTAGGATACAATCTATCCCTATTTCTACCGAAATAGGCGTTAAAATCTCCCATTAAAACCATCATTTTTCTGCTTTGGACCCTGTCTATTTGCTCCTGTAACTGTAAGTAAAATTCATCTGAGTCACTAGTATCTCCATCAGTTGGTTATACAGGGGCGTATACTACTATAAAAGATACCCTGAACTTTTTAGTCATAAAATGAGCAATTAGTATTCTATTATTAATACCTTCCCAGCTTAAACAAGACTTAGCAGCGCTTCCTTATTCATCATGATCCCTACTCCCTGTCTATGTACCCCATCCTTCCTGCCTGAGTAAACAAATTCTATATCACCTAATTTGAAGCTTTCTACCCCTGGGATATGAGTTTCTGAAACTCCTAATAAATCCAGTTCGAATTGTCAGAATTCGTCAGTCAAAATGTCGATACGATAGTTTCACCTCAGGAAAAGCAATGATCTTGGATACCAGTACAGGACGGGGATCACATATCTTCTCAAGTCTACTCCGAAGTGCTTAAGCCGGCGTAGAACAGGACAGCAAGAAGTCCCTGGGACCTCCATAAATGGAGGCTTTGTGCAATCCATGGCCCCATCTTGGTCACAACATGGTTTTCAGCACTTGGCAATGCTCTTCTATCAACAAGAGTCGAGATCCTGCACAGACAATCTCAAGCCTATTACCTCCAGCTCATTATACATCCATGCCTACAAATAGTATGCTACTACGGGGATGGCAGCCCATAATAGATAAATTAGCTAGTAAGAGGTTTTTCAGCCCGAAGACGCCCGTCAAAATATACCAAGCCCAGAAGAATTGTCCTTTAGTCAGAATCCCGTGCGAGTGCTGTGTCGTTTACTAGGCTATAGTTTCCTCGTGGGGCGCCACTCCTCAAGTGGGAATAGAGTTGACCGCAAGGTCCCCAGTCTTGCAGGTACCCCGAAAGGGTCGAGGCAGCCCTATGCGGAGGCCGTTGTCCATAGATCTGGATTTTACGCCCTGCCGCAGTTGTCCTCCTATAGATGATCCTCCCGCGATGGTGTTCTGCATGCAATTTAACCCATTACTGGGAGAAGGTTTGTAGCTCATGGGGCGTGTGGACACACCGGTAGGCCCTATTGAGCGTACATTTGAGGGGCCTTCTTCCTGCTCCGCCTGTATTTATGACCCCGGGCGAGGGTGCCCCAGTTTCTATTATGGACCCCCAAGGACAAGGTCCCCCTTGGTCCGTGCCTCCTATGGAGGTACCCTATATATCTGTAGGGAGTTCCCCTATCGCCACCTGGGGACACGCTGAATGGCCTGGGGGAGACCAGGAATATAAAAATGAAATTAATTTAAAATATTATGGCCTGTCTGTTACAATCCTTTGTTCTCACTATTGCATGCAGTACCGACAAAATAAGATCTTTAATAAGAATCCACAGAATTTCAGAATTTGATTAACCAAACAGTTCGTGGTAACGAACTGTAAGTAAGGAGCGATCCGGCTCAATAGTAACCGACAGTCTATTTACATTAATATCTATTGTATGTTTGTTTGCATTGATTGTTCACTTAATTTCCGTTTGTTTTAAGTTTCATTTATACTTCAATAGCAAAACACTTTTTTATTCGTTTTAAGCTTGATTTTCATGTTCAATCTAAGCATTACTCGCTTTAAGATCTATTTATTCATTTATATTATTACTTGTTGTATGTTTTTTCCTATGATTTTTTATTTAATTTCGGTTCGTTTTGGGTTTCATTTATTCTTTAATAGTAATTTCTGGTCGTTTTGAGTTTGAATTTTAACAGGTGTTTTTATCTGCTGAGCTTAAGTTTGAAATGACCTTTACTTTTCTTTGAAAGCTTATTTTTCGGAAAGTTTTTTTTAATTAATTTTTTTTCGTTTTTGATTGCAAAAAGTTTCAAGTTTTTAAAAATTGGTTACTTCAAAATCAAACTTTAAAAAAAAAAATTAAATCTTCATCTAAGTATCAAAACTGGTATCAAAGTAACAATATCAACGTGAAAAAATTGTGCCCCCTCTGAAATGAGCATTTATTCCTATTTTTACTACAGTGACAAATCGAGTTTGTATGATGTTGTATTTATGATATTTGTATTGTATTTACGATGTTGTAAAAGGCAGTGCAATTTAGTTGCAGCATTCTACCTTAAGGGGGTTCGATAACAAGAAGGATCAGCCTATCTCGTCCATTATAAATTTTTTTAGTTTGTGTGGCCAAACTATTTAGAATTGATTGGGTGGTCTTGCCGTAACTTGTAGAGCTTGGATTAGCCATCCAAATAAACAGCAGGAAACTAAAAGTCGGCATCTATTTTCGCTGAAATGATAGGAAAACCATGTAGCTTCTTTTGTTTTGTGCTTGATATAGATATATGTATAAACTTATATCATAAGAAAGCGGAAATTTTGTTTTTTCGATCAAACGGAACGGAACTTTCTTTTAAAAATTCAGGAATTGATTGTCCCTAAAAACGTTTTAGCACACATGCTAGGAAAATGCCCAAAATTACCTCAAATTAAATGTCATTTGATCAATTTGACAGCTCTTTGAATTTTCTGTGGTGCAACCCGCTTTGATTAAAAACTTCGCCGATACAGTTCGATTGTCTTTTCAATCAAATTTCATAATCAAATCACAAATTCTCGACAGATTTCAATGATAAGTAGTCCCCAGGGAGATTTGCTAATTTACCCTTTGCCTTTGAGACAGTCACCTGATGTTAAGGCTCACAAAAATGATGTTTGAAGTATCGAATCCTCTTAATTGCGATAGCTAGTTTTATAAAATGAACCTTGAACTCTAACTTTGAAGATTCAAAATTGTTCTAAGACATATATGAAATTGGAGTTGACAATATTGGAGTCATTGATGACAAAAAAACATGTTTTTGAACAAAATTGGAGTCATTTTGATATTGGAGTCATTGATGATAATTGCGTTGAACAAAAAATATGTGGAGCAATAAAAAGAAGAAAAGTGTCCCTTGGTAAAAATATGTCACCATTAATGGGTGTTTTCGACCCTTCAACTGTTTATATAAAAATACAGATTGAAGAGCTTTGCTTGACTCTGATTTCAACTAGGTGGAACATGGTCGCTATTATGTAAACAAAAATCCTTGGTGTGCAGGGGACAGTGGAATCAATTAGAGGGTTTATTTCACCCTAGGTTTTTGCCCCCCCCCCCCTTGGACTTAGAGAAATACCTTTATAGATGATTTCATTGAAATTAGCGTTTTTGGCATTTTCGGTGAGAAAAATTTAAAATAAAATCGCCACCTCATACATACTGAAAAACCCATTTTTCCCCTCCCAACCTAACTTTGTAAACTAACGCCACTGGTGGTGGAGGGAGAACAATCACCCCGCGATCATAACGAGTTTTACAGACTAACATTAAGGTACGCAATTGGGGGGATTTTTTGGAAATATTCGATGACAGTCATGCTTGTAAACACTGCCCCCTCGAAGGGTGGCGCTGGCATTCTTTTTGTAATCGTGCTCGTCAGTGGAGAAGGATTAGACACCTGCAAATACCTAACATTCTTAGTGCTTTTTTCTTAAAAATTGCTATTTTGGACTTTTTTCTTAAATATTTCAAAGTTTAACAGATAAATTCATCTCTTCTGCAATCCTTAACTTCTTCTTTAACAACGAAGATTAATCATAGTCATGGGTGCTTATATATGCTTTAAATATACTTTTGAGTTCTGAATTGCATTCAGGGTTGATATCTTTGCATATTATTTTCGTTTCTTCAACCGGAAAAGACTATTCTTGAAACTCTATTAACAGAACTTCGTCCGGAAAAACTCAACTGAAAAATGGTTGAACCAACTTAAAATTCAATTGAATTTTAAAAAATGCCAGTGAAAAATTGCATTTGAATGAAAGTTCTCAATTTGAAAATTCAGCCCATGTAAAAATTGACTTTTAAAGAAAAAATAATTTTATTTGAGTAAGGAACGACAAGTACGAATTTTAACAGAACAAAATCATTTGTCTTTGTTTGTTTATTGTATTCTTTGAAGTAAACTCCAAGGAAACTTTTGAACTTTTGAAACAAGGAAGTTTTGTTTGCTTTAAAAGACTGAATTCCTAGAGACGAGATTCTTGGTGAATAATTTATAGAATAAACTACTAAAGCAACACTTGCAATTCAAGATACATACTCTAAAGTTAAAAATGATCATCAAAGTGTTCGTGGGAATTGACTGTAAGTTAGGAACAGTTCCTCACACTAATACTTAAAACAGTAAAACCGCTATGTTGACAGCAGTACATGAAAATATGCCAAAGGAATTTGTATCTATATTCCTTTTAAATATACATAAGCTACTAAATCTTAAGCTACCTATCACAGCATACTAGCATATTAAAATTTGTTTAATTTTTAAAATAATTTATTCCAGGAAAATTGTGATTTGTATCATTTTTCGGTTAGTTTTTTTGCAAGCCTACTAGTATGTGCCTTCGAAATTGCACCCTTCACAAAAGTCTTTACATTGCACAGAGAGTCACCGTAAATCATAGGAAGCGGAATCGCGCTGCCCAATTAAAGAACGGTGTTGGCACAATGTATTTTTTTTTCCATACCAGGGCACTTCGTATTAAAAAAGTTATCGCAAAGACTTGAAAAAAGGCTCATTCACCAAGATATTTAAAAGGCGTGTGACCTTTTTAATATTCTAGACTGAGTGCAAGTGAACTAATGTAACATCTACACTCCTAAGTCTTCCTAGTGCACCTCGTAAAAATTTTGAGATAGTCATATTGTTCGATTGAATTGATTTCCAGACAGAAATTATCTTTTTAAAGAGGACACACCCCCCAGCCTTCAGGGCAAGGGTTGTAAGTTATGCCCTGGGGGCATATAAGATTTTTATAGAAAGCATTGTCGTAGAAGCTTCAAAAAAGGCTCATTCGATTGAAAATTCAAAGGGCTAGTGCCCTTTTAATAGTCGAAAGTGATTAGAGGACAACTACCCCTGCCCCCTCTCACGCCCACCTTTTCCCCAAACACATCCAACCAAAATTCTGAGATAGCCATTTTGTTCACGTAGTTGAAAAATCTTGAAACTAGGTCTCTGAGGATGACAGCCCACCTAAAGCCCCCAGGGCAAGGGCTGTAGGTTATGCCCTGGAGGGCATATAAGGTTTTTATAGAAAACGTTGTCGTAGAAACTTCAAAAAGGGCTCATTCGATTGGAAATTGACATTGCTAGTTTCCTTTTAATAGTCGAAAGTGATTGGATGGCAACTAACACCCCTTCCATGCCCACCATTTCCCCAAACACATCAAGTCAAAATTTTGAGATAGCCATTTTGTTCAACGCAGTTGAAAGGTCCGGAAATTATATCTTTGAACTGGACACTGTCCCAAAGTCATCACGGCAAGGTTTGTAATTTATACCCCGGGGGCATATAAGGACACTAGCCATTTTTATAGAAAGTGTTGTAAAAACTTGAAAAAGGGCTCATTTGAATAGAAATTCAAAGGGATACTGCCCTTTTTATTAGTTGAAAGTAATTGGAGAGCAACTCACCCCCTCTCACGCCCACCATTCCCCCAAACATTTTTGGGGGACTTCATATAGAATTATATTTTTTCCATTCTAGGGCAATTCGTATCGAAGGAGTTGTCATAGAAACTTCGAAAAGAGCTCATTCGATTGGAAATTGGAATAGTTATTGCCTTTTTTAATAGTCGAAAGGGATTGGAAGGCAACTAACACTCCTTCCACGCCCATTAGTTCCCCAAATACATCCAATTAAAATTTTAAGATAGCCATTTTGTTCGGCGCAGTTGATTTCCAAATAGAAATTATGTATTTGAGGAGGATACTCCCCCCACAGCCCTCAGGGCAAGGGTTGTAAGTTATGCCCTGGAGGCACATAAGGTTTTTATGGAAAGCTTTGTCGTAGAAACTTCAAAAAGGGCTCATTCGATTGGAAATTCAAAGGGCTAGTGCCCTTTTTAATCGTCGAAAGTGATTGGAGGGCAACTAACCCCCCTCTCACGCTCCCCTTTTCCCAAAACAAATCCAATCAAATTTTGAGATAGCCATTTTGTTTACGTAAATTAAAGTTCTTTAAACTTGGTCTTTAAGGATGACAACCCCCCTAAAGCCCTAAGGGCAAGGGTTGCAAGTTATGCCCTGGGGGCATATAAGGTTCTTATAAAAAATGTTGTCGTAGAAACTTCAAAACCGGCTCATTCGATTGAAATGGCTAGTTTCCTTTTTAATCGTCAAAAGTGATTGGAGGGCAACTCACACCTCTTCCACGCCCATCATTTCCCCAAATACATCCAGTCAAAATTTTGAGATAGCCATTTTGTTCAACGCAGCTGATAGGTCCGGAAATTATATCTTTGAGCTTGACAATCCCTCAACAGTCTTCAGGGCAAGGGTTGTAATTTTTGCCCTGGGGCATATAAGGTTTTTATGGAAAGTAATGTCGTAAAAACTTGAAAGGGGGCTCATTCGATTGAAAATTCAAAGGGCTAGTGCCCTTTTTAATAGTTGAAAGTAATTGGAAGGCAACTAACCCCCCTCTCACGCCCACCATTCCCCAAAACATTTTTGGGGGACTTCGTATCGAATTATTTTTTTTTCATACTAGGGCACTACGTATCGAAGGAGTTTTCGTAGAAACTTTGATAACAGCTCATTCGATTGCAAATTGGAATGGCTAGTGCCCTTTTTAATAGTAGAAAGTGATTGGAAGGCAACTAACATCCCTTCCACGCCCACCATTTCCCCAAAGAATCCAATAAAAATTTTAAGATAGCCATTTCGTTCAGCGTAATTGATTTTCAAATAGAAATTATGTTTTTGAGGACGAAAATCCCCCAAAGCACTCAGGGCAAGGGTTGTAAGCTTTGCCCTGGGGGCATATAAGGTTTTTATAGAAAGCTTTTTCATAGAAACTTCAAAAAAGTGCTCATTCGATTGGAAATTGAAAGGGCTAGTGCCCCTTTTAATAGTCGTAACTTATTGGAGGACAACTACCCCTCCTCCCCCTCTCACGCCCACCTTTTTCCCCAAACACATCTAATCAAAATTTTGAGATAGCCATCTTGTTCACGTAGTTCTTTCACGTAGTGTTCACGTAGTTCGTAAGTCTTTGAGGATGACAACCCTCCCCCTAAAGCCCTCAGGGCAAGGGTTGCAAGTTATGCCCTGGGGGCATATAATATTTTTATAGAAAACGTTGGCGTAGAAACTTCAAAAAGGCCTCATTCCATTGGAAATTGAAATGGCTAGTGTCCTTTTTAATATTCAAAAGTAATTGGAGGGCAACTAACACCTCTTCCACTCCCACCATTTCCCCAAACATACCCAGCCAAAATTTTGAGATAGCCATTTTGTTCAACGTAGTTGAAAGTCCGTAAATTACATCCTTGAGCTGGATACTCCTCCCACAGTCTTCAGGGCAAGGATTTTAATTAATGCCCTGGGGGCATATAAGATTTTTAAAGAAAGTAACGTCGTAAAAACTTGAAAAAGGGCTCATTCGACTTGAAATTCAAAGGGCTAGTACCCTTTTTAATAGTCGAAAGTGATTAGAAGGTAACTAACCCCCTCTCACGCCCACCATTTTCCCATAACATTTTTAGGGGACATCGTATCGAATTATTTCTTTCCATGGTAGGGCACTTGGTATTGAAGGAGTTGTCATAGAAACTTCGAAAAGGGTTCATTCGATTGGAAATTGGAATGGCTAGTGCCTTTTTAATAGTCGAAGGTAACTGAAGGCAACTAACACCCCATCCACCCAAAACAATTTCCCCAAACACATCCAATCAAAATTTAAGATAACTATTTTGTTCAGCGTAGTTGATTTCCAGATAGAAATTATGTTTTTAAGGAGGACACTCCCCCACAGCCCTCAGGGCAAGGGTTTTAAGTTATGCCCTGGGAATATATAAGAGCTATGTTGGCAGAATGTATTATTTATTATTTTTTCCTTTAGACCAGGGCACTTTGTATCGAAGAACTTGAAGCTCTTCCCAAAGCCCTCAGGGCAAGGATTGGAAGTTTAGCCCTGGGGCATATAAGGTTCTTATAGAAAGCTTTGTTGTAGAAACTTAAAAAGGGCTCATTCGATTGGAAATTCAAAGGGATAGTGCCCTTTTTAATAGTCAAAAGTGATTGGAGGACAACTAACCCCCCTCTCACGCCCACCTTTTCCCCAAACACATCCAATCAAAATTTTGAGATAGCCATTTTATTCAGCGTAGTTGAAAGATCTGGAAACTAGATCTTTGGGGATGACAACCCCCCCCCCCCCACAGCCATAAGGTCAAGGGTTGTAAGTTATACCCTGGGTGTATATAAGGTTTTTACAGAAAGCGTTGTTGTAGAAACTTCAAAAAGGGCTCATTCGATTGAAAATTGAAATGAATAGTGCCCTTTTTAATAGTCGAAAGTTATTCGAAGGAAACTAACAGCCCTTCCACGCCCACAATTTATCCAGACACATACAATAAAAATTTTGAGATAGTCATTATGTTCAAAGTAATTGAAAGCTCCAGAAATTATTTCTTTGAGGATGACACTCCCCCCACAGCCTTCAGGGTAAGGATTGTAATTTATGCCCTGGGGGCATATAAGGTTTTATTGAAAGTTTTGTCGTAGACACTTGAAAAAGGGTTCATTCGATTTGAAATTCAAAGGGATAGTGCCCTTGTTAATAGTCGAATGTGATTGGAAGACAACTACCCCCCCCCCTCTCAAGCCCACCCTTTCCCCAAACACATCCAATCAAAATTTTGAGATAGCCATTTTGTTCACGTAGCTGAAAGTTCTGGAAACTAGGTCTTTGAGGATGACAACCCCCCTACTGCCCTCACGGTAGGGCTTGCAAGTTCTGCCCTGGGGGCATATAAAGGTTTTTATAGAAAATGTTGTCGTAAAAACTTCAAAAATGGCTCATTCGATTGGAAACTGAAATGGCTAGTGTTCTTTTTAATAGTCGAAAGTGATTGGAGGGCAACTAACACCCCTTCCACGCCCACCATTTCCCCAAACACACCCAGACAAAATTTGAAATTGCCATTTTCTTCAACGCAGTTGAAAGGTTCGGAAATTATATCTTTGAGCTGGACACTCCCTCCAAAGTGTTCAGGGCAAGGATTGTAATTTATGCCCTTTGGGCATATGAAATTTTCTTATAGAAAGTTTTGTCCTAAGAACTTGAAAAAGGGCTCATTCGATTGGAAATTCCAAGGGCTGGTGCCCTTTTTAATAGTTGAAAGTAATTGGAAGTCAACTAACCCCCCTCTCACGTCTACCATTCCCCCAAACATTTTTGGGGGGTTTCGTATCGAATTATTTTTTTCGCCATACTAGGGCACTTCGTATCGAAGGAATTTCGTATCGGGCACTTCGTGTCGTAGAAATTTCAAAAAGGGCTCATTCGATTCTAAATTGGAATGGCTAGTGCCCTTTTTAATAGTAGAAAGTGATTGGAAGGTAACTAACACCCCTTCCATGCCCACCATTTCCCCAAACACATCCAATCAAAGCTTTGAGATAGCCATTTTGTTCAGCATAGCTGATTTCCAGATAGACATTATGTTTTTGAGGATAATACTCCCCTCACAGCCCTCAGGGCAAGGGCTGTAAGTTATGTCCGTTTGGCATATAAGGTAGGTTTTTATAGAAAGCTTTGTTGTAGAAACTTAAAAAGGGGCTCATTCGATTGGAAATTCAAAGGGCTAGTGTCCTTTTGATAGTCGAAAGTGATTGGAGGGCAACTAAAACCCCTTTCACGCCCACCTTTTCCCCAAGCACATCCAATAAAAATTTTAGATTGCCATTTTTTCAGCGTAGTTGATTTCCAGATAGAAATTATGTTTTTGAGGAGGACACTCCCCCCACAGCCCTCAGGGCAAGGGTTGTAAGTTATGCCCTGGGGGCATATAAGGTTTTATAGAAAGCGTTGTCGTAGAAACTTTGAAAAGGGCTCATCTGATTGGAAACTGAAACGGCTAGTGCCCATTTTAATAATCGCAAGTGATTGGAAGGCAATTAACTCCCCCTCCATGCCCACCATTTATCCAGACACATCCAATCAAAATTTTGAGATAGCCATTTTGTTCAAAGTAGTTGAAAGTTCTGGAAATTATATCTTTGAGGATGATACTCCCTCACAGCCCTCAGGGTAAGGGTTGTAATTTTGCCCTGGGGGCATATAAGTTTTTTATTGAAAGTTCTGTCGTAAATACTTGAAAAAGGGCCCATTCGATTGGAAACTAGTGCCCTTTTTAATAGTCTAAAGTAATTGGAGGGCACCTAACCCCCCTCTCACGCTGACCTTTTCCTCAAACACATCCAATCAAAATTTTAGATAGCCATTTTGTTCAGCGTAGTTTATTTTCAGATAGAAATTATGTTTTTTAGGAGGACACTCCCCCAGAGCCCTCAGGCCAAGGGTTTTAAGTTATGCCCTTGGGACATATAAGAACGATGTTGGCAGAATGTATTATTTTTTATTTTCTTTCCTTTAGAACAGTACATTAAATATCGAAGAAGTTGAAACTCCCCACAAAGCCCTCAGGGAAAGGATTGGAGGTTGTGTCTTGAGGACATATAAAGTTTTTATAGAAAGCTTTGTCGTAGAAACTTCAAAAAGGGCTCATTCGATTGGAAATTTAAAGGGATAGTGCCCTTTTTAATATTCAAAAGTGATTGGAGGACAAATAACCCCCTCTCAAGCCCACCTTTTCCCCAAACCCATCTAATCAAAATGTTGAGATAGTCATGTTGTTCAGCATAGTTGAAAGATCTGGAAATTAAGTCTTTGGGGATGAGCCTTAAGGTCAAGGGTTGTAAGTTATGCCCTGGGGATATATAAGGTTCTTATAGAAAGCGTTGTCGTAGAAACTTCAAAAAGGGCTCATTTGATTGGAAATTGAAATGGGTAGTGCCCTTTTTAATAGTCAAAAGTGATTGGAAGGCAACTAACATCCCTTCCACGCCCACCATTTATCCAGGCACATCCAATTAAAATTTTGAGATAGCCATTTTGTTCAAAGTAATTGAAACTTCCGGAAATTATATCTTTGAGGATGACACTCCCCCCACAGCCTTCAGGGTAAGGATTGTATGTTATGCCCTGGGGGCATATAAGGTGTTATTGAAAGTTTTGTCGTAGACACTTGAAAAAAGGCTCATTCGATTGGAAATTCAAGGGCTAGTGCCCTTTTTAATAGTCGGAAGTGATTGGAGGACAACTAACCTCCCCTCTCAAGCCCACCCTTTCCGCAAACACAACCAATCAAAATTTTGAGATAGCCATTTTGTTCACGTAGCTGAAAGTTCTGGAAACTAGGTCTTTGAGGATGACAACCCCCCTAAAGCCCTCAGGGCAAGGGTTGTAAGTTATGCCCTGGGGGCATATAAGGTTCTATAGAAAATGTTGTCGTAGAAACTTCAAAAATGGCTCATTCGATCGGAAACTGAAATGGCTAGTGTTCTTTTTAATAGTCGAAAGTGATTGGAGGGCAACTAACACCCCTTCCACGCCCACCATTTCCCCAAACACATCAAATCAAAATTTTGAGTTTGTCATTTTGTTCAACGCAGTTGAAAGGTTTGGAAATTATATCTTTGACCTGGACACTCCCCCCAAAGTGTTCAGGGCAAGGGTTGTAAATTATGCCCTGGGGGCATATAAGGTTTTTTATAGAATGTTTCGTCCTACAAAACTTGAAAAAGGGCTCATTCGAATGGAAATTCCAAGGGCTAGTGCCCTTTTAATAGTTGAAAGTAATTGGAAGGCAACTAACCCCCCTCTCACGCCTACCATTCCCCCAAACATTTTTGGGGGACTTCGTATCAAAATATTTTTTTCCATACTAGGGCACTTCGTATCGAAGGATTTATCGTAGACACTTCAGAAAGAGCTCATTCGATTGGAAATTGGAATGGCTAGTGCCCTTTTTAATAGTCGAAAGTGATTGGAAGGCCACTAACAGCCCTTTCACGCCCACCATTTCCCCCAAACACATCCAATCAAAGTTTTGATATAGCCATTTTGTTCAGCGTAGCTGATTTCCAGATATACAATATGTTTTGGAGGAGGACACTCCCCCGACAGCCCTCAGGGCAAGGGTTGTAAGTTATGCCCTGTTGACATATAAGGTAGATTTTTATAGAAAGCTTCGTTGTAGAAACTTCAAAAGGGGCTCATTCGATTGGAAATTCAAAGGGCTAGTGCCCTTTTGATAGTCGAAAGTGATTGGCGGGCAACTACCCCCCCCCCCCCCTTTCATTCCCACCTTTTCCCCAAACACATCCAATCAAAATTTTAGATAGCATTTTGTTCAGCGTAGTTGATTTCCAGATGGAAACTATGTTTTTGAGGAAGACACTCCCCCCACGGCCCTTAGGGCAAGGGTTGTAATCTATGCCGTGGGGGCATATAAGGTTTTTATAGAAAACGTTGTCGTAGAAACTTCAAAAAGGCCTCATTTGATTGGAAACTGAAACGGCTAGTGCCCATTTTAATATTCGCAAGTGATTGGAAGGCAATTAACACCTCATCCATGCCCACCATTTATCCAGACACATCCAGTCAAAGTTTTGACATAGCTGGTTTGTTCAAAGTAGTTGAAAGTTCGGGAAATTACATCTTAGAGGATGACACTCCGCCCAAAGCCATCAGAGCTAGGGTTGTAAGTTATGCCCCGGAGCCATATAAGGTTTTTATAGAAAGGTTTGTCGTAAAAAACTTGTAAAAGGGCTCATTTGATTGGAAATTCAAAGGACTAGTGCCCTTTTTAATAGTCGAAAGTGATTGGAGGGCAACAAACGTCCCTCTAACGCCGACCTTTTCCCCAAATACATCCAATCAAAATTTTTAGATAACCAATTTGTTCAACATAGTTGAAAGTCTTAGAAATTAGGTCTTTGAGGATGATAACCTCCTCAGAGCCCTCACTTATAAACTGGGGGTATAAGGTTCTTATGGCTTTTAAGGTTCTTATAGATATCGATGTAGTAGAAACTTCAAAAAGAGCCCTTTCGATTGGATATTAGAATTGCTTTTGCCCTTTCTAACAGTCGTAAGTGATTGGAAGATAACTAACACCCCTCTCACACCCACCATTTCCCCAGACAAATCCAATCAAAATTTTTAGATAGCCATTTTGTTTAGCGTAGTTCATTTCCATATAGAAATTATGTTTTTGAGCGGGACACTCCCCCAACAGCCCTCAGGGCAAGGATTGTAAGTTATGCCTTGGGGTCATATAAGGTTCTTATAGAAAGCATTGCCGTAGAAACTTCAAAAAGGGCTCATTTGAGTGGAAACTGAAACGGCTAGTGCCGTTTTTATAGTCGCAAGTGATTGGAAGGCAACTAATATCCCCTCCATGCCCACCATTATCCAGACACATCCAATCAAAATTTTGAGATAGCCATTTTGTTCAAAGTAGTTGAAAGTTACGGAAAAAATATCTTTGAGGATGATACTCCCTCCAAAGCACTCTTGGCAAGGGTTGCAAGTTATGTCCTGAGGGCACACAAGGTTCTTATAGGACGCTTCGTCGTATAAACTTTAAAATGTGCTCATTCGATTAAAAATTCAAAGGACTGGTGCCCTTTTTAATAGTCAAAAGTGATTGGAGGGCAACAAACCCTCCTCCTAACGCCGACCTTTTCCCCAAACGCATCCAATCAAATTTTTAAATAGCCATTTTGTTCAACATAGTTAAAAGTTTTAGAAATTAGGGCTTTGAAGATGATAATCTCCTCAGAGCCCTCAGGGCAAGGGTTGTAAGTTATGAACTTGGGGCATATAAGGTTCTTTTAGATACCGATGCTGTAGAAACTTCAAAAATGGCCCTTTCGATTGGAAATTAGAAGGGTTTTTCCCCTTTTTAATAGTCGAAAGTGACTGGAGGATAACTAACACCCCTCTCACACCCACCATTTCCCCAAACACATCCAATAAAAATTTTGAGATAGTCATTTTTTTCAACGTAGTTGAATGGTTTGGAAATTATGTCTTTGAGGATGACACTCCCCCCATAGCCTCAGGACAAGGATAGTAAGTTATGTCATGCGGGCATATAAGGTTTTTTTATAGAAAGTGTTGTCGTAGAAACTTCAAAAGGGCTTTTTCAATTTGAAACTGAAAGGGCTAGTGCCCTTTATAATAGTCTAAAGTGATTGGAGGGCAAGTAACACCCCTCTCACGCCCACCATTTCCCCAAACATATCCAATCAAAATTTTGAGATAGCCATTCTATTCAACATAGTTGAATGGTCCGAAAATTATGTATTTGAGGATTTAACTTCCCCACAGCCCTCAGGGCACGGTTTGTAACTTATGTACTGGGGGCATATAAGATTTTTTTTATAGAAAGTGTTGCCGTAGAACCTTCAAAAAGGGCTCGTTCGATCGGAAATTGGAAGGTCTATTGCCCTTTTTAATAGTCGAAAGTTACTGGAAGGCAACTAACCCCCTTCTCACGTCCACCGTTTCCCCAAACCCATCCAATCAAAATTTTGAGATAGTCATATTTTTCAACATAGTTGAATGCTCCCGAAATTATGTCTTTGAAGATGACACTCCCCCTTTTCCCTCAGGGCAAGGGATGTAAGTTTTACCCTGGGTGCAGATAAGGTCTCTACAGAAAGCCCTGTCTTAGAAACTTCAAAAAGGGCCTATTCAGTTGGAAACTGAAAGGACTAGTGCCCTTCTTGATAGTCGAAAGTGATTAGAGAGCAACTAACCCCCCTCTAACGCTCAACATTTCTTCAAGCACATCCAATCAAAACTTTGAGATGGCCATTTTTTTCAACGCAGTTGAACGTTTTGGAAATTAGGTCTTTGAGGATAACAACCCTATTACAGCCCTCAGTGCAAAGGTTGAAAATTATGCCCTGGGGGCATGTAAGGTTCTTATAGAAAGCGTTCTCGTAGATACTTCAAAAATAGCTTATTCGATTCGAAATTGAAAGAACTAGCGCCTGTTCGTAGTGCTAGCTACCGCTGGCACCAATGTTCGTGGAGTGTTATACCGGTAGGCCACAATGCCACTGGCGTGGTAATATACGGGTGTCACCACTTATTGGAGGGGAAAGCCCCGGCCCCAAATTATAATGCTATACCCGTGTCTACCACACCGGTTCTGCAAATATCGGGTTTGGTACTACCCGATTTACAGTAGAACTTGTCCCCGGGTATGATAACGCGATCGAGTGGTCAAATAGCCACTTTCTAATGACAAATGTACCCGCCTTGGGTTACGACTAGAAAATCTCTTAACTCTCTCCTTGGAGGTAACAAACCTCCCTGCCAATATTATAATGAAGATACCTCGCAGCTCTATTCCTACCCTGCCTGGGTTACGGAAAATAGTACACAGTTTGAGTAGAGGAGGGGGTGCCAGTCGTGACAGCACACCAAATATGGGCATAGAATACTGACAGCACACCATATATGGGCATAGAGTCATTAGGGAGAACACGTGGTTAATGGGGTCAATGACCTCTTTCTCCAAGGTCGATTTATTTGATGTTTCTATGTGTAATAGCTCCGGGGCGAAGGATGCACATGCGCATTGAATTCTAACGGGAACAATGTTATTGATCTAGGACTCGAGGGGGAAGTAAATTTCCGAGAAATTGATTGCGTAATCGAAGGGGAAGTGAATTTCCGAGAACTTGATTGCGTAATCGAAGGGGAAATTGTTGATTCACGAAGGCGAAATTAAGAAACAAACATGCCTTCTTTAATCTGTGATTTACATAATCGCTAGGGGAAATTATTGATTCACGAAGGGGAGAATTAGAAAACATAAAGGCTTCTTTAATCCTAGGTCTGAGGAAGGGGGGAATTAAGAAACAAACATGGCTTCATTGTTGTTTGGTTAGCTTAACCTGGGAAATAGCACCTGTGAACTTGATTTACATAATCGCTAGGGGAAATTATTGATTCACGAAGGGGAGAATTAGAAAACATAAAAGCTTCTTTAATCTTAGGTCTGAGGGATAAACGTTCTTTAGGACAGAGAGAAAAATTAATATTCTATTTTCAAATAGGGCTTCATTGATCTTAAGTGTCAGGAATTATAATTGACATCACTTGTTATCTTGGAATTATGCGGGAGTCTAAAGAGATAGAAATTCTATTTTTAAATACGGCTTCACGGAGCTTTAAGTCGGAGAGGTAAATTGATATTCTAACGAAACCCTAATAGTTTAGCTAGGAACATTTATGAGATGAAGAGATTAACGTAGGAAAGGGTTTCCTAGAAATTTGAAATGCGTTAGCGCACAGATGCCATACAAAAGGAACACACAGAAATTACGTTTAGGGATTATTTGGGCGAAACGGTTTTATCCATTTTATGGGATTATTTCGGCGAAACCGTTAGAGACATTTTAAAAGAAGATTTTAGAAAGGGTTTTAGAAGAGGTTTTGAGTGTGGTCGTTATAATACACAAGTTCCATTTGAACAGTGTTGTGAGGTCCTCTAACCCAACCCCAAAGGGTTCCAATCCTCATACCCCAACCCCGAAGGAAGCCCCCGGTCCTCAAAGGTCCACCGGGCTCCCAAAGGCCCTCCACCGGTCCCCAAATGTCCCCCAGGCCCCCAACTGCCCCCCGGACACTCAAAGGTCCCCCAAGCTCCCAAAGGGCCACCGGCGCCCCCAAAGGCCCACCCCAGACCCTCAACGGCCATCCCCGGGCCCCCCAAAGGCCCATCGAGTTCCCAAAAGACCAACAGGGTCCCAAAGGCCCTCCACCGGTCCCCAAATGTCCCCCAGGCTCCCAACTGGCTCCCGGACCCCCAAAGGCCCTCCCCCGGCCCCCAAAGGTCCACCGGGCTCCCAAAGGACCAATCGGTACTCAAGTGCCCACCAGCCCCCCACAGGCCCCCCCCAACCCCCCCCTGCCCTCCCCGGGCCCCCAAAGCCCCTCCACCGGTCCCCAAAGGTTCCCCACAGCTCCCACCGGACCACCGACCCTCAAGGGACCAACAGACCCTCAAAGGCTCTCCCCGAGCACCCGTCTTTCGTTGAGGGGTGTTGTCTGAAACCTCTGATTTGGGATGTGTAGTTTGCTACTTCAGGCTTTTCTGAGCTAAGGTTTCCTAGTATTTCATAGGTGAATGTTGTCTGAAACCAATAGTTTGGGATGAGTAGTTTGCTATTTCAGGCTTTTATGAGCTAGGTTTCTTAGCCTTTCGTTGGTGTGTGTTGAGTGAAACTTATGATTTGGGATATGTAGTTTGCTATTTTTGACTTTTCTGAGTTGGATTTCTTAGTCTTTCATAGGTGTGTGTTGTCTGAAACCTATGATTTGGGATTTGTAGTTTGCTATTTTCTACTTTTCTGAGCTGGATTTCTTATCCTTTAATATGTATGCGTTGACAGAAAATTATGATTTGGGATGTATAGTTTGCTATTTCAGGCTTTTCTGAGCTAAGCTTTTCTAGTATTTCATAGGTGAATGTTGACTGAAACCAATAGTTTGGGATGAATTGTTTGCTATTTTTGACTGTTCTGAGCTTGGTTTCTTAGTCTTTCTTTGGTGTGTGTTGACTGAAACCGATGATTTGGGATATTTAGTTTGCTATTTTTTACATTTCTGAGATGGATTTCTTAGTCTTTCATAGGTGTGTGTTGTATGAAACCTATGATTTGGGGTGGGTGGATTGCTACTTTTGACTTTTCTGAGCTGGATTTCTTAGCCTTTCATAGGCGTGTGTTCTATGAAACCTATGATTTGGGATGACTAGTTTGCTATTTTTGACTTTTCTGAGCTGGATTTCTTAGCCTTTCATAGGTGTTTGTTCTCTGAAACCTATGATTTGGGATATGTAATTTGCTATTTCCGACTTTTCATAACCGGATTTCTCAGTCTTTCGTAGGTGTGTGGTGTCTGAAACCTATGATTTGGGATGTGTGGGTTGCTATTTTTGACTTTTCTGAGTTGGATTTCTTAGTTTTTCATAGGTGTGTGTTGACTGAAACCTATGATTTGGGATGGTTAATTTGCTATTTTTGACTTTTCTGAGCTAGATTTCTTAGCCTATCATATGTGTTTCCTTTCAGAAAATTATGAATTGGGAGGTGTAGTTTGCTTTTTGGACTTTTCAGAGCTAGGATTCTTAGTCACTAATAGGTGTTTATTGTCTGAAACTTCGAGTTTGGGATGAGTAGTTGGCTATTTCAGACTTTTCTGAGCTAAGGTTTCTTAGTATTTCGTAGGTGAATGCTGTCTGAAACTTATGATTTGGAATATGTAAATTACTATTTCGGGCTTTTCTGAGTTGGATTTCTTAGTCTTTCATAGGTGTATAGTGTCTGAAACGTATGATTTGGGATGTGTAGTTTGCTATTTTCGACTTTTCTGAGCTAGGTTTCTTAGCCTTTCATAGGTATGTGTTGTCAGAACATTATGATTTGGGATGTGTAGTTTGCTATTTCAGGCTTTTCTGAGCATTTTGTTAAGTGTTCATTATTTTTAGGGTTTGGCAGAACGTTAACGTTCAGAATATCTATTAAAAAGGTCAGAGATGAAAGAAAAAGAATTTTTAGAGATAGAGATGCTACTAGCAGACTCAATTTTTCACGGAAGATAAAAAAGTTCAAGTTCTCGTCGGAATTTTATCAAAGAACACAATTAATTTCTAATTTATACAGAGAAAATAAAAATCTTCCAATTCAGTTATTTATTTCACATAGACATAAATAAATTTAAAGTTCAATTCTAAATTTTTCGGTGGAAGATACAAAAAGTAATACCAAACTTGTGAATATTTTCATGGAAGATAAAAAGTTCTAGTTCAATTAAAAATTTTCTCAACGAAGTGAAGAAAAGTTCAAGTTCTCTTCTGAATTTTACCAAAGAACACGCTTCAATTCTAATTTCCACAGAGAAAACAAAAATCGTCAACTTCAGTTCTTTATTTCACAAAGACATAAAGAAATTTAAAGTTCAATTCTAATTTTTCGGTGGCAGATAGGAAAAGTTATGCTATGATTTTGATTATTTTCTATGAAGGTAAAAATTTCTAGTTCATTTTTAAATTTTCTCAACGAAGTGAAGAAAAGTTCAAGTTCTCTTCGGAATTTTACCAAAGAACACACTTTAATTCTAATTTCTCCAGAGAAAGCTAAAATCTTCCACTTCAGTTCATTATTTCACAAAGAGATAAAGAAATTTAAAGTACAATTCTAATTTTTCGGTTGGAAGATAGAAAAAGTAATACCATACTTATGAATATTTTCATGGAAGATACAAAGTTCTAATTCAATTTAAAATTTTCTCAACACAGTGAAGAAAAATTCCAGTTCTCTTCTGAATTTTACCAAAGAAAGCAATTAAATTATAATGTCAAGAATGAAAACAAAAATCTTTCACTTCAGTTCTTTATTTCACAAAGACAAAAAGAAATTTAAAGTTCTATTCTAATTTTTCGGTTGGAAGATAGAAAAAGCAATACACTACTTGTGAATATTTTCACGGACGATAAAAAGTTCTAGTTCATTTTAAAATTTTCTCAACGAAGTCAAGGAAAGTTCAAGTTCTCTTCGGAATTTTACCAAAGAACACGCTACAATTCTAATTTCTCCAGAGAAAACAAAATCTTTCACTTCAGTTCTTTATTTCACAAAGACATAAAGAAATTTAAAGTTCTATTCTAATTTTTAGGTTGGAAGATAGAAAAAGTAATACCATACTTGTGAATATTTTCATGGAAGATAAAAAGTTTTAAGTCAATTTAAAATTTTCTCAACAAAGTGAAGAAAAATTCCAGTTCTCTTCTGAATTTTACCAATGAACGCACTTCAATTCTAATTTCGACAGTGAAAACAAAAATCTTCCACTTCAGTTCTTTATTTCACAAAGACATAAAGAAATTTAAAGTTCTATTCTAATTTTTCGGTGGTAGATAGGAAAAGCAATACCGTACTTGTGAATATTTTCACGGAAGATAAAAAGTTCTAGTTCATTTTAAAATTTTCTCAACGAAGTCAAGGAAAGTTCAAGTTCTCTTCTGAATTTTACCAAAGAACACGCTACATTTCTAATTTCTCCAGAGAAAACAAAAATCTTTCACTTCAGTTCTTTATTTCACAAATACATAAATAAATTTAAATTTCTATTCTAATTTTTCGGTTTGAAGATATAAAAATTAATACCATACTTGTGAATATTTTCATGGAAGATAAAAAGTTCTAGTTCAATTTAAAATTTTCTCAACGAAGTCAAGGAAAATTCAAGTTCTCTTCTGAATTTTACCAAAGAACAAACTTCAATTCTAATTTCGCCAGAGACAACAAAAATCTTCCACTTGAGTTGTTTATTTCACAAAGACATAAAGAAATTTAAAGTTCAATTCTAAATTTTTTTCGATGGAAGATAGAAAAAGCAATACCATACTTATGATTATTTTCACGTAAAATAGAAAGTTCTAGTTCAATTTAAAATTTTCTCAACGAAGTGAAGAAAAGTTCAAGTTCTCTTCTGAACTTTCCCAAAGAATACGCTTCAATTCTAATTTCCCCCAGAGAAAACATAAATCTTCCACGCCATTTTTAAGATCACCAAGACATGAAAAATTTTAAGTTCAATTCTAATTTTTCGGTGATAGATAGGAAAAGTTATACTATGATTTTGACTATTTTCTATGAAGGTAAAAAGTTCTAGTTCATTTTAAATTTTCTCAACGAAGTGAAGAAAAGTTCAAGTTCTATTCTGAATTCTACCAAAGAACACACTCTAATTCTAATTTCTCAGAGAAAGCAAAAATCTTCCAATTTAGTTGTTTATTTAATAATTAAATAAGTAAATTTAAAGGTAGATTAGATATTGGTTGGAAGACGTTCTGAAAAGCAATACCGTACATTCTATATGTTTTATTGGACTATCAACTTTGATCTTGCATATTTAAATTTTATCAAAGAAGAGAAGAAAAGTTCAAGTTTTGACTTATGAATTTTACGAAATAACACGCTACAATTCTAATTTCTCCAGAGAAAACAAAAATCTTCCACTTCAGTTCTTTATTTCACAAAGACATAAAGAAATTTAAAGCTCAATTCTAATTTTTCGGTGGTAGATAGAAAAAGCAATACCATACTTGTGAATATTTTCACGGAAAATAAAAAGTTCTAGTTTAATTTAAAATTTTCTCAACAAAGTGAAGAAAAATTCAAGTTCTCTTCTGAATTTTACCAAAGAACGCATTTCAATTCTAATTTCGACAGAGAAAACATAAATCTTCCACGTCATTTTTAAGTTCACCAAGAGATAAAGAAATTTAAAGTTCAATTCTAATTTTTTGGTGACAGATAGGAAAAGTTATACTATGATTTTGATTATTTTCTATGAAGGTAAAAAGTTCTAGTTCATTTTTTAATTTTCTCAACGAAGTGAAGAAAAGTTAGAGTTCTCTTCGGAATTTTACCTAAGAACACACTTTAAGTCTAATTTCTCCAGAGAAAACAAAAACATTAAACTTCAGTTGTTTATTTCACAAAGACATAAAGAAATTTAAAGTTCAATTCTAAATTTTTCATTGGTAGATAGGAAAAGCAATACCGTACTTCTGAAATATTTTCCTGGAAGATAAAAAGTTCTATTTCAATTTTAAATTTTCTCAACGAAGTCAATGAAAGTTCAAGTTTTCTACTGAATTTTACCAAAGAACACAATACAACTCTAATTTCTCCAGAGAAAATAAAAATCTTCCGCATAAGTTCTTTATTTCACAATGACATAAAGAAATTTAAAGTTCAATTCTAAATTTTTCGGTGGAAGATAGAAAAAGTAATACCACACTTGTGAATATTTTCCCAGAAGATAAAAGTTCTACTTCAATTTTAAATTTTCTCAACGAAGTTAAGAAAAATTAAAGTTCTCGTCTGAATTTTTACACAACAACGCACTTCAAGTCTCATTTAGCCAGATACAATAAAAATCTAACAATGATTTTCTTTATTTAAAACGTTCAGAATGAAAGTTATATTTATATTCTCTATTATTCTGTGGATGATAGAAAAAGTAATACCAGACTTGTGAATATTTTCCCGGAAGATAAAAAGTTATGGTTCAATTTAAAATTTTCTCAACGAAGTGAAGAAAAGTTCAAGTTCTCCTCTGAACTCTACCAAAGAACACACTTCAATTCTAATTTACACAGAGAAAACAAAATCTTCCACTTCAGTTCTTTATTTCACAAAGACATAAAGAAATTTAAAGTTCAATTCTAAATTTTTCGGTGAGAGATAGAAAAATTAATATCATACTCGTTAATATTTTCACAGAAGATAAATACCATACAGGTGAATATTTTCCCGGAAGATAAAAAGTTCTAGTTCAATTTTAAATTAGCTCAACGAAGTCAAGGAAAGTTCAAGTTCTCTACTGAATTTTACCAAAGAACACGATTCAATTCTAATTTCCCCAGAGAAAAAAAAAATCTTCCACTTCAGTTCTTTATTTCACAAAGACATAAAGAAATTTAAAGTTCAATTCTAATTTTTCGGTGGAATATATAAAAAGTAATACCATACTTGCGAATATTTTCACAGAAGATAAATACCATACATGTTAATATTTTCTCGGAAGATAAAAATTTCTAATTCAATTTTAAATTTTCACAACGAAGTGAAGAAAAGCTCAAGTTCTCTTCTGAATTTTCTTACAGAAGTGAAAAAAGTTTGCCCAATTCTGAATTTTACCAATGAAAATGAAAAAGCTCCCACTTCAGTTCTTAATTTCTCAAACTAGGTTAAGATAGGTTAGGTTAGCCCACGTACGCGTCACTTAGGTTAACTTAGGATTGGTGAGAGACAGGCAAAAAGTTAGGTGTATGATTAGGTTAGGTTAGGTTAGATTAAGTTAGCTTAGGTTAGATTAAGTTAGGTTTGGTTGAGTTAGGTTAGGCTAGGTTAGCCTACGTACGCGCGCGTACGTAGGCCTACGTACGCGCGTACGCGCGCGTACGTAGGCTAACCTAGCCTAACCTAACTTAACCTAACCTAACTTAATCTAACCTAAGCTAACTTAATCTAACCTAACCTAACCTAATCATACACCTAACTTTTTGCCTGTCTCTCACCTAACCTAAGCTAACCTAAGTGACGCGTACGTGGGCTAACCTAACCTAACTTAACATAGTTTGAGAAATTAAGAACTGAAGTGGGAGCTTTTTCATTTTCATTGGTAAAATTCAGAATTGGGCAAACTTTTTTCACTTCTTTAAGAAAATTCAGAAGAGAACTTGAGCTTTTCTTCACTTCGTTGTGAAAATTTAAAATTGAACTAGAACTTTTTATCTTCCGGGAAAATATTTACATGTATGGTATTTATCTTCTGTGAAAATATTCGCAAGTATGGTATTACTTTTTCTATCTTCCACCGAAAAATTAGAATTGAACTTTAAATTTCTTTATGTCTTTGTGAAATAAAGAACTGAAGTGGAAGATTTTTGTTTTCTCTGGGGAAATTGGTATTGTAGCGTGTTATTTGTTAAAATTCAGGAGAGAACTTGAACTTTCCTTGACTTCGTTGAGCAAATTTAAAATTGAACTTGAACTTTTTATCTTATGGGAAAATATTTAACTGTATGGTATTTATCCTCGGTGAAAATATTCACGAGTATGATATTAATTTTTCTATCTCTCTCCGAAAAATTTAGAATTGAACTTTAAATTTCTTTATGTCTTTGTGAAATAAAGAACTGAAGTGGAAGATTTTTGTTTTCTCTGGAGAAATTAGAATTGAAGTGTGTTCTTTGGTAGATTTCAGAGGAGAACTTGAACTTTTCTTTACTTCGTTGAGAAAATTTTAAATTGAACTATAACTTTTTATCTTCCGGGAAAATATTCACAAGTATGGTATTACTTTTTCTATCTTCAACCAAAAAATTTAGAATTGAACTTTAAATTTCTTTATGTCTTTGTGAAATAAAGAACTGAATTGGAAGATTTTTATTTTCTCTGGCGAAATTAGAATTGTATTGTGTTCTTTGGTAAAAATTCAGAAGAGAACTTGAACTTTCCTTGACTTCATTGAGAAAATTTTAAATTGAACTAGAACTTTTTATCGTCCGGGAAAATATTCACAAGTGTGGTATTACTTTTTCTATCTGCCACCGAAAAATTTAGAATTGAACTTTAAATTTCTTTATGTCATTGTGAAATAAAGAACTTATATGGAAGATTTTTATTTTCTCTGGAGAAATTAGAGTTGTATTGTGTTCTTTGGTAAAATTCAGTAGAAAACTTGAACTTTCCTTGACTTCATTGAGAAAATTTTAAATTGAACTAGAACTTTTTATCTTCCGTGAAAATATTTCACAAGTACGGTATTGCTTATCCTATCTACCAATGAAAAATTTAGAAATGAACTTTAAATTTCTTTATGTCTTTGTGAAATAAACAACTGAAGCGGAAGATTTTTGTTTTCTCTGGATAAATTAGAATTAAAGTGTGTTTTTAGGTAAAATTCAGAAGATAACTTGAACTTTTCTTCACTTCGTTGAGAAAATTACAAAATGAACTAGAACTTTTTACCTTCATAGAAAATAATCAAAATCATCGTATAACTTTTCCTATCTGACACCAAAAAATTAGACTTGAACTTTAAATTTCTTTATGTCTTGGTGAACTTAAAAAATGACGTGGAAGATTTATGTTTTCTCTGTCGAAATTAGAATTGAAATGCGTTCTTTGATAAAATTCAGAAGAGAACTTGAATTTTTCTTCACTTTGTTGAGAAAATTTTAAATTAAACTAGAACTTTTTATTTTCCGTGAAAATATTCACAAGTATGGTATTGCTTTTCCTATCTACCACCGAAAAATTAGAATTGAGCTTTAAATTTCTTTATGTCTTTGTGAAATAAAGAACTGAAGTGGAAGATTTTTGTTTTCTCTGGAGAAATTAGAATTGTAGCGTGTTATTTCGTAAAATTCAGAAGAGAAAACTTGAACTTTTCTTGACTTCATTGAGAAAATTTAAAATTGAACTAGAACTTGTTATCTTCCGTGAAAATATTTCACGAGTACGGTATTGCTTTTCCTATCTACCACCGAAAAATTTAGAATTGAACTTTAAATTTCTTTATGTCATTGTGAAATAAACGACTGAAGCGGAAGTTTTTTGTTTTCTCTGGAGAAATTAGAATTGAAGTGTTTTCTTTGGTAAAATTCAGAAGAAAACTTCATTTCGTTGATAAAATTAAAAATTGAACTAGAACTTTTTACCTTCATAGAAAATAATTAAAATCATAGTATAACTTTTCCTATCTGCCACCGAAAAATTAGAATTGAACTTTAAATTTTTCATGTCTTGGTGAACTTAAAAATGACGTGGAAGATTTATGTTGTCTCGGGGTGAAATTAGAATTGAAGAGTGTTCTTTGGAAAACTTCAGAAGAGAACTTGAACTTTTCTTGACTTCGTTGAGAAGATTTTAAATTAAACTAAAACTTTTTATTGTCCGTGAAAATAATCATAAGTATCGTATTGCTTTTTCTATCTTCCTTCAAAAAAAATTTAGAATTGAACTTTAAATTTCTTTATGTCTTTGTGAAATAAACAACTCAAGTGGAAGATTTTTGTTGTCTCTGGCGAAATTAGAATTGAAGTTTGTTGTTTGGTAAAATTCAGAAGAGAACTTGAATTTTCCTTGACTTCGTTGAGAAAATTTTAAATTGAACTAGAACTTTTTATCTTCCATGAAAATATTCACAAGTATGGTATTACTTTTTCTATCTTCCAACCGAAAAATTAGAATAGAACTTTAAATTTCTTTATGTCTTTGTGAAATACAGAAATGAAGTGAAATATGTTTGTTTTCTCTGGAGAATTTAGAATTGTATCGTGTTCTTTGGTAAAATTCAGAAGAGAACTTGAACTTTCCTTGACTTCGTTGAGAAAATTTAAAAATGAACTAGAACTTTTTTATCTTCCGTGAAAATATTCACAAGTACGGTATTGCTTTTCCTATCTACCACCGAAAAATTAGAATTGAACTTTAAATTTCTATATGTCTTTGTGAAATAAAGAACTGGAGTGGAAGATTTTTGTTTTCACTGTTGAAATTAGAATTGAAGTGCATTCATTGGTAAAATTCAGAAGAGAACTGGAATTTTTCTTCACTTTGTTGAGAAAATTTTAAATTGAATTAGAACTTTTTATCTTCCATGAAAATATTCACAAGTATGGTATTACTTTTTTTCTATCTTCCAACCGAAAAATTAGAATAGAACTTTAAATTTCTTTTATGTCTTTGTGAAATAAAGAACTGAAGTGAAAGATTTTTTGTTTTCTCAGGAGAAATTAGAATTGTAGCGAGTTCTTTGGTAAAATTACGATGAGAACTTGAACTTTCCTTGACTTCGTTGAGAAAATTTTAAATTGAACTAGAAATTTTTATCTTCCATGAAAATATTCACAAGTAGGGTATTGCTTTTACTATCTACCACCGAAAAATTAGAATAGAACTTTAAATTTCTTTATGTCTTTGTGAAATAAAGAAGTGAAGTGGAAGATTTTTGTTTTCTCTGTCGAAATTAGAATTGAAGTGCGGTCTTTGGTAGAATTCAGAAGAGAACTGGAATTTTTCTTCACTTTGTTGAGAAAATTTTAAATTGAATTAGAACTTTTTATCTTCCATGAAAATATTCACAAGTATGGTATTACTTTTTCTATCTTCCAACCTAAAAATTAGAATTGTACTTTAAATTTCTTTATCTCTTTGTGAAATAAAGAACTGAAGTGGAAGATTTTAGATTTCTCTGTAGAAATTAGAATTAAAGTGTGTTCTTTGTTAAAAGTCCAAAGAGAACTTGAACTTTTCTTCACTTCGTTGAGAAAATTTAAAAATGAACTAGAACTTTTTACCTTCATAGAAAATAATCAAAATCATAGTATAACTTTTCCTATCTGACACCGAAAAATTAGAATTGAACTTTAAATTTCTTTATGTATTTGTGAAATAAATAACTGAAGTGTAAGATTTTTGTTTTCTCTGTTGAAATTAGAATTGAAGCGTGTTCTTTGGTAAAGTTCAGTAGATAACTTGAACTTTTCTTCACTTCGTTGAGAAAATTTTAAATTGAACTAGAACTTTTTTTCTGCCATGTAAATATTAACAAGTATGGTATTACTTTTTCTATCTTCCACCGAAAAATTTAGAATTGAACTTTAAATTTCTTTATGTCTTTGTGAAATAAAGAACTGTAGTGGAAGATTTTTATTTTCTCTGTAGAAATTAGAAATGAATTGTGTTCTTTGATAAAATTCCGACGAGACCTTGAACTTTTTTATCTTCCGTGAAAAATTGAGACTGCTAGTAGCATCTCTATCTCTAAAAATTCTTTTTCTTTCATCTCTGACCTTTTTAATAGATATTCTGAACGTTAACTTTCTGCCAAACCCTAAAAATAATGAACACTTAACAAAATGCTCAGAAAAGCCTGAAATAGCAAACTACACATCACAAATCATAATTTTCTAACAACACATACCTATGAAAGGCTAAGAAACCTAGCTCAGAAAAGTCGAAAATAGCAGACTACACATCCCAAATCATAGGTTTCTGACAATACACACCTATGAAAGACTAAGAAATCCAACTCAGAAAAGCCCGAAATAGTAATTTACATATTCCAAATCATAAGTTTCAGACAGCAATCACCTGTGAAATACTAAGAAACCTTAGCTCAGAAAAGTCTGAAATATCCAACTACTCATCCCAAACTCGAAGTTTCAGACAACAAACACCTATGAGTGACTAAGAATCCTAGCTCTGAAAAGTCCAAAAAGCAAACTATACCTCCCAAATCATAATTTTCTGAAAGGAAACACATATGATAGGCTAAGAAATCTAGCTCAGAAAAGTCAAAAATAGCAAATTAACCACCCCAAATCATAGGTTTCAGTCAATACACACCTATGAAAAACTAAGAAATCCAGCTCAGAAAAGTCAAAAATAGCAACCCACACATCCCAAAACATAGGTTTCAGACAACACACACCTACGAAAGACTGAGAAATCCGGTTATGAAAAGTCGGAAATAGCAAATTAAATATCCCAAATCATAGGTTTCAGAGAACAAACACCTATGAAAGGCTAAGAAATCCAGCTCAGAAAAGTCAAAAATAGCACACTAGTCATCCCAAATCATAGGTTTCATAGAACACACGCCTATGAAAGTCTAAGAAATCCAGCTCAGAAAAGTCAAAAGTAGCAATCCACCCACCCCAAATCATAGGTTTCAGACAACACACACCTATGAAAGACTAAGATATCAAGATCAGAAATGTCAAAAATAGCAAACTACATATCCCAAATCATCGGTTTCAGTCAACACACACCAACGAAAGACTAAGAAACCTAGCTCAGAAAAGTCAAAAATAGCAAACTATTCATCCCAAACTATTGGTTTCAGTCAACATTCACCTATGAAATACTAGAAAAGCTTAGCTCAGAAAAGACTTAAATAGCAAACTATCAATCCCATATAATTTTTTTATTACTACGCAGACATATGAAAGTATAAGAAATCAAGCTCAGAAAAGTCGAAAATAGAAATCTACACATCCCAAATCATAGGTTTCAGACACCACTCACCTATGAAAGACTAAGAAATCCAACTCAGAAAAGTCAAAAATAGCAAACTACATATCCCAAATCATAAGTTTCACTCAACACACACCAACGAAAGGCTAAGAAACCTAGCTCATAAAAGCCTGAAATAGCAAACTACTCATCCCAAACTATTGGTTTCAGACAACATTCACCTAGGAAATACTAGGAAACCTTAGCTCAGAAAAGCCTGAAGTAGCAAACTAGACATCCCAAATCATAGGTTTCAGACAACACACATCAACGAAAGACGGGTGCTCGGGGAGAGCGTTTGAGGGTCTGTGGGTTCCTTGAGGGTCGGTGGTCCTTTGGGAGCTCGGGGGGACCTTTGGGGACCGGGGGATGGGCTTTGGGGGGCCGGGGATGGCATTTGGGGGTCTGGGTGGGCCTTGGGGGGTCTGGTGGGCACTTGAGGACCGATTGGTCCTTTGGGAGCCCGGTGGACCTTTGGGGGCCGGGGGAGGGCCTTTGGGGGTCCGGGGGCCAGTGGGGAGCCGGGGGGACATTTGGGGACCGGTGGAGGGCCTTTGGGACCCTGTTGGTCTTTTGGAAACTCGATGGGCCTTTGGGGGGGCCCGGGGATGGCCGTTGAGGGTCTGGGGTGGGCCTTTGGGGGCGCCAGTGGCCCTTTGGGAGCTTGGGGGACCTTTGAGTGTCCGGGGGGACAGTTGGGGGCCTGGGGGACATTTGGGGACCGGGGGATGGGCTTTGGGGGTCCGGTGGACCTTTGAGGACCGGGGGCTTCCTTCGGGGTTGGGGTATGAGGATTGGAACCCTTTGGGGTTGGGTTAGAGGACCTCACAACACTGTTCAAATGGAACTTGTGTATTATAACGACCACACTCAAAACCTCTTCTAAAACCCTTTCTAAAATCTTCTTTCAAAATGTCTCTAACGGTTTCGCCGAAATAATCCCATAAAATGGATAAAACCGTTTCGCCCAAATAATCCCTAAACGTAATTTCAGCGTGTTCCTTTTGTATGGCATCTGTGCGCTAACGCATTTCAAATTTCTAGGAAACCCTTTCCTACGTTAATCTCTTCATCTCATAAATTTTCCTAGCTAAACTATTAGGGTTTCGTTAGAATATCAATTTACCTCTCCGACTTAAAGCTCCGTGAAGCCGTATTTAAAAATAGAATTTCTATCTCTTTAGACTCCCGCATAATTCCAAGATAACAAGTGATGTCAATTATAATTCCTGACACTTAAGATCAATGAAGCCCTATTTGAAAATAGAATATTAATTTTTCTCTCTGTCCTAAAGAACGTTTATCCCTCAGACCTAAGATTAAAGAAGCTTTTATGTTTTCTAATTCTCCCCTTCGTGAATCAATAATTTCCCCTAGCGATTATGTAAATCATGTTCACAGGTGCTATTTCCCAGGTTAAGATAACCAAACAACAATGAAGCCATGTTTGTTTCTTAATTCCCCCCTTCCTCAGACCTAAGATTAAAGAAGCCTTAATGTTTTCTAATTCTCCCCTTCGTGAATCAATAATTTCCCCTAGCGATTATGTAAATCACAGATTAAAGAAGCCATGTTTGTTTCTTAATTTCCCCTTCGTGAATCAACAATTTCCCCTTCGATTACGCAATCAAGTTCTCGGAAATTCACTTCCCCTTCGATTACGCAATCAATTTCTCGGAAATTTACTTCCCCCTCGAGTCCTAGATCAATAACATTGTTCCCGTTAGAATTCAATGCGCATGTGCATCCTTCGCCCCGGAGCTATTACACATAGAAACATCAAATAAATCGACCTTGGAGAAAGAGGTCATTGACCCCATTAACCACGTGTTCTCCCTAATGACTCTATGCCCATATATGGTGTGCTGTCAGTATTCTATGCCCATATTTGGTGTGCTGTCACGACTGGCACCCCCTCCTCTACTAGTTTTTAGAAAATACCTTACATGTATTTTCCAAAAGGTCACAATAGTACCACAAAAATATATATATCCCCGAATGGGGTTAAAACGCAGACTAAAACAAAATAATATTTGTCACACAACTGTTCATATGGGTGGACTTTCCCTTGGCCCAGCCAATCAGCTACATCCCATTCAAACCCAATTCTACCTCTTAGCTTTATCTTTCAATGACTCCCAAAACCAGGAAGTACGAAAATAGAACTTAGTTCACAGCTTATCTATTGCAAAACCACTATCGCTTAGTAACGGAATTTAACCTGTCTTTTGAAATTATACTATAAGTAAATGTAATTAAGAAAACGAAAACAGGTCATTTATCTGAAAGGAAAAGAAACAGGGGTTGGAACCCCAACACCTCCCCCCGTAAGATAAATGACCGCCCACACGCTACCTTTGTCCACCCTTACAAACATAAACACATAACTCCAACTTTACAAAATCTATTTGCCTTCTCTCTTCCACCAGTGTCTGTGTTACTACTTCCACCGCTTGGCTCTGGATCGGTTTTCCTCGACACGTCTCTACTGTAGGACCACCATGGTCTACATCGTATAATATCTGCCTTAAATTTTGAAAGTTGAAGTCTTCAAGATTCGTTGATCATGATTATGCGTAGCACAATTCAAAACAAAAAATTTTCTCGCTCTCACGAATTTACATTTGAGAGAAGCAGAAAATCAGTTTCTGGCACATATGATGATGCCAGCTATCGTAAAAGATTTGGCTGCACTAGCCTCTTAATTTCCATCTGTAGAAACAACCCGACATCTCAATCACAAAGTAAATTGCCCCTTGGTATAATTTCAAATAATATAAGGCCGAAAATGCAAAGGCCTGTGAAAACGACAAGGGTACTGGGAATGAAGTAAAATTTTGAGGGAACCATGAATCGTCTTTTTTTCTGGGTTCCCTCCCCTGGGATATTAATCGAAGAATATGCGTTGATGCTAATTGAAAATGAAACTTCGATACTGAATATGGTTTTCTGGAAATAATTGTCGATTACCATAAAGAATAACAGCTATGAATAGGGTTACTGGACAAAGGTTTGGGTGAAGTATGAAGTGACTGAGAGAGAGTATCCCCCAAGGACTCCAGATCAGAAAGGCAAGATCTCGGTAAAGGGATCGCAACTTGTCCGCCAGTTGTGCGTTGAGGGAAAGGGCTATCTTTCGCAACTTCCTGCAGGGGGTCTTCCCCCCGGGAGTCCTCCCCCTCATAAAGGAACAACCCTTCTTTTGAGTTGATCAGAATAATATCAGATTCCTTCCCAAATTTTTCCAATCCGACTCGACATTCCATATCTCCCAACTTTCCCCCAACCCGTTGTAGGTCATTCATCTCTATTTTGTAACCATCTTGTTTTATTCCCGATGGGTTTTTGATCTCTTTTTCCCCCTTATTATTTAGGTTTTCAAGGCACAGCCCATCCAACATTTTATTTTTCTCCCTATTATTTATGTTTTCAAGGCACAGCCCATCCAACATTTTTTTATTTTTCGCCACTGTAGGCTGAATAACCAAATGTCTCTTTTTTACACTCCTCTTTTCATCTCTACTTTTCTCAATTTTGTCATTCTCGCAAAACACTAAATCATCGTTAAATCTGATTTGGACTCCAGTGTCCACCTTCTTTGACTGCGTAACTTCATTGTAGGTCCGTTTAATATTTCTTTTCTCTCCTTTAGTCTTCTTTATTCTTACCGCCGAAACAAATAGTTCGTTATCAAATGGGAATTGAACTCCGACATTTGGTTTTTCATATTCTACTAAAATTTCTCGAACTTTCCGAGGAAAAGCGCGTACAATAAATTTCGTCTCCTTATTCTCTGGTACAATCAGCACTTCATTTTGGCCTGTACTTGTTAGCGTCTCATATTCATTAAAAAAGTTCTCAAGTATTCTATTTTCTGGAAAGATATCTCTAAAGTCTCCTCCTACTAAAACATCCACTGCTAGCGTAGATACTAAGCCTACTTTTATCGTTTTTCTTTGGATTGTACCGTCGTTCCTTGCAATTTCTATTCTAACCCAAGCAGACGGACATGGGTGCTTATCTCCATAATAACATAATGTTGTAATTTTCCGTTTAATTTTCCTTCTATTTTATGTGATTTCACAAACTCGTCAATATTTACTTGATTATGTGCTATAGCCAAATTTGTTGTTTTATAGGTTATTTTCTCATCTTTATTATGGCAATTTTTAGAAAAAGGCTCTGAGAAATCAATTTTTACCAGATTATCATCATTTTGAGTATCAAGCATTTCTTTTTTCTGATAGGGCGGCGCAGCCTCCCAATTTCTTTTATGGGCCGGTCCATCTCCCCCCGTAGTTAACGGAGTATTATATTTTTCCGTCGTTTTTTCCAAATTGTATATGTATAAATATACATCTTCATTTTCTTTCATTGGTTGAAGGTTTACTGCCTGCATTATCTCTATTGTAGATGATTTCTGAGGCTCTTGGTAATTTCTCCCTGCAATCATTTCCATTATGTATTGTCTTGCCTCTCTGTCTGCCTCCTCCTTTTTTTCTTTGGCTACTCTATCTCTTTCTCTTTGTTCTCTATCTTCCTCCTCCTTTCGTTCTCCGGCTATCCTATCAGCCTCTTCCTTTCGTTCTCTATCTATTCTAATATTCTCTTCTTTCCCTTGGACTTTCCCTTGGCCCAGCCAATCAGCTCCATCCCATTCAAACCCAATTGTACCTCTTTCTTTATCTTTCAATGACTCCCAAAACCAGGAAGTACGAAAATAGAACTTAGTTCACAGCTTATTTATTGCAAACCCACCATCGCTTAGTAACGGAATTAACCTGCCTTTTGAAATTATACTATAAGCAAATGTAATTAAGAAAACGAAAACAGGTCATTTATCTGAAAGGAAAAGAAACAGGGGTTGGAACCCCAACAGTGCCCTTTTTAATTGTCGGAAGTGGTTGGAGGGCAACTAACACCCTCTCACACCCACTATTTCCCCAAACACATCCAATCCAAATTTTGAGACAACAATTTTGTTCAAAGTAGTTTGAAATTTCTGGAAATTAGGTAATTGAGGATGACACCCCCCCCCCCCACAAGCCCTCAGGGTAAAGGTTGTAATTTAGGCCCTAGGGACATAAAAGGTGCTTATAGAAAGCGTTGACGTAAAAACTCAAAACGGGCTCATTCGATTAGAAATTGAAAGGTCTAATGCCCTTTTTAATAGTCGGAAGGGATTGGAAGAATTGGCATTTTTATAGTAAAGAGCGATGTGTGTACAATGTATTATTATTATTTTTTTAGACCAGGGCACTTCGTATCGAAGGAGTTGTCGTAGAAACTTCAAAAAGGGCTCATTCAATTGAAAATAGAAAGGGCTAGTGCCCTTTTTGATAGTTGAAAGTGATTGTAGAGCAACTAATCCCCCTCCCACGCCCACCCTCCTATTTGCCCATTATGTTTGAAAACTAAATGTTGCCTTAAGATTAAATCAAAATGCACTATGTTAATGCTAATTCTCAATAAGGCATCTCAGCAGTATCCCAAGAACAACTGATGGTAGTGTGTCCAAACTTTCGGGGTTACTTCTGCTCTTAAAATTTAACCAAATCAAAATAGCTTAATTGTATGCAAGCTATTAAAGAAAGTGAACTGATTTTTTTGCGAATGGTATCAAGTTTTCTGTTTCAGGTCAACTAGAGGAGGTATGAAACTAAATTAAACACTACTATTTGTGTTCAGATTTTTAAAAGAGTGTATGTTGTTAAAAACTGCTGAAAAATTTTTTCCAGCATACAAATAGCAGGCCAAACTAAAAAGTCTTTAAAAAACGAAAAGATTTAAATTATTATTTTGTTTTTCCCGAGAAAAGACTATGTCAATATAAAACGAACAGAAATTAATTAAAAAAAACTGTTTCCACAAAATAAGCCTCTCAAAGAAAAGTAACGAACTCAATTAAACCAAAAATGAGCAAAAATAAAATCAAATAATCTACCAAGCGTGAAAATACCACAATTCAGCATCGATAAATAAATGAAACCCAAAAGGAACAGAAACTACAATAAATAACCGAGTCAAACTCAAAACGAGCAGAAATTAACATGACTTTGGCTCAAAACCCCTATGCCTTCCCAAGGCCAGAACATAATTTGCACTGTAATGAAAAAAATACAAATGAATGTGCATTCTCAATTTAATATATACTGATATTTATCAATCAAAATGTTAATATTATTTGATATGTTAAAGTTATAAAAGTAAAAACATTTTTACTTTTATAACTGTAATAAGTGTGGTCCTTCTATATTGCAATTAGAGCATTTTGCTCTAATTGCTCTAATTGCAATCTTGCAATTAGAAACAGGCCTTTTCAGTAGACAGTCTAAGACCATTGACGTTTAGCTTGACATTGGAACCATTTTCGAAAGAAGAGGTTCGGTTTCCGATGAAACAAAGTATAACTTACTGCAAAGGAATTTTCAACCAAACAAGGACTATCCTTTCCCGGTTCATGTCAGAGCCTCAAAAACAAGAAATTTTCCAAGTTAGCTGGATGGAGAGTTCCGCTTGGCTAGTATTTTCTTCAGTGAAAAAGAATGTTTCTGCAAATATTGTGCTTTGTTTGCTTGTGATCAAGCCAGAAGAGGGCTCACCAAAAATTAAGGCAGCTTTTCATGAGGCCTCATTTTAATTGGAAAAAACGCCCTGGGAGACTTTTTTAAACATCAGTCAAACTCCTACCATGAAGACGCTGTTGTTTGGGGGCAAGTTTTCTGGCAACAGTGAGCAGGCAACAGTCCTGTATAGTGGAAATCTTGAATACTCAGAAAAGAGATGAAATAGAAATAAACAGAAAACAGCTTCGTTTCATGGTACAATCAACACTGTTGTGTGGAGGGCAAGGAATCGCACTGCGCAAAGGCGAGGCTTCGGAAAAATTAAACTTTGTAGAGCCTGTAAAAAACGATGGAAATTTTAGGACTTTGCTACACTATCGGATGAAAGACAATCCAATAAAGCTAGAGGTGCTTGAAAAGAGTGCGGGCAATGCCCAGTACTGCAACCCCAGAATTCAGAACGAACTTGTTGATATTTGTGGACAGCTCATTACTAGAACGACTGTTGATCAAGTGAAATCGGCTCGTTTTATCACCATCCTGGTAGACGAGCCGACCGACATATCAGGGCAGGAAAAGATGGCTCTAGGGATTTTTGGACAGCGTAACTTTTCAAATCTGAGAAGAGTTTGTCAAGTATGTTGTTGTTGGAGACTTGCGAGGTGAAAGCCTCGGTCAATCTATCCTAAATTGAATAGAGAAACCCGGTCTCGATATGAAACTATGCAGGGGACAAGGGTATGATGGGGCTGCAAACATGAGTGGGAATTAGTCAAGAGCCCAGGCTTTTATCTCGAACAAGTAACCACTCGCCAGGCATGTTCACTGTGTCACCCACTCCTTGAACTTGGTATTGACGGACTTGAGCAAGATCCCTGATATCAAGCACTGTATGGTGGTTATTCGTGAAACAGTTAATTTCTGCCACTTCAGTGCCAAGTGAAGCGCTGTCTTAAAAACCTACACTGAAGTCAATCTGAAAGAAGTTTGCGAAACTCGATGGATCAAAAGACACGTTGCAATACACATATCAAAGCAGTTAGTTGTTCCAATCTTTAACGCCCCAAGATATAGAGACAAATGGAAACTCCGTGGATTCACTAAAAGCCAGAAGTATGCTCAATAACATCCTGAGCTTGGACTATATAGTGACCCTTATAGTGATAGATTTTTTTCTGAGGTACCCACTGAATTTGTCTAAGCTATTTCAGTCGGAAAACATCGATATGGATATGTGCATTCAGTGCTTCGAAAGTGTGACAGATATGTTTCAAGATACACGAAATAAGGCGGAGGAGAATATTGGTCAGCTGTTTGCGAAAGTCACCTGCATATGCCAAGAACTGGAAATCACGAGTGACATGCCACGAAAGAAAAATGTCAACACCCCATATGATATCCCGGCAGAAAAGGACATAGGATTTTGCTATTGAATATCCCTTTTCATCCCATTCATGAACCAACTCATACAATCACTTGAATCTTGATTCACAAAGCACAAAGTTATTCTGAAAGGCCTCAGCGGATTCCTGCCATCTATTGTCTTAAAAGAGCCTATTGACGATGTTAAAGAACTGATCAAATTAAATACCTCAGATCTAGCAAGCTCGGAGTCCGCTATTAAGGCTGAGCTTCAACCATGGCAGGGTAAGTGGCTGAAAGTAGCTCCCTGTCTTTTTCCAAAGACGGCAATGCCTGGCTGAGTATGAGTGATGCATATTTCCCAAAGTCCATATGTTAATCCACATTTTGTTTGTCATACCTACTTCTACAGCATCTGTTGAGAGGTCATTTTCTTCAATGAAAAAAAACTAAAACCTATCTCCGCAGTCAAATGGACGAAGGTCGACTAAATGGCATTTCACTTTTGAATATCCGTCAAGATGTTTTGTATAAGTGGATGAGATTCTGGAAAATTTTGCTCTTAGCTCTACTCGTAGGTTGCAATCTGCAATATAGGGCGAGTCTCTATTTCCTGATACGTGTGTTATTGGTTTTTGTAGGTGTTATGTAAAACTCCCGCGTACGTGCCTGGTTCAGTGTCCAGCTTTTCATTCGAAGCACTAAAGCGTCTAGATTGAAGTGACCGAGTCTGTATAGGTCTTATTTATGAAGATCTAAGGCTTGAGAGCCACCCGTTTGATGCAAGGACTATTTGAAAAGACTGAGTGTTCAGGCAGTTAACTATTGAGAGGGAAACGAAATAGGGAGGGAGCTTTTTGCTAACCAAGAGGTTCGAGAATTTGGCCTTATTGTCTAGCTTTTCGTTCAAAATCTTTAGTTAGGCTGACCTTAATTGTTTTGTTAGCCTGTAGCAGACTTCTATGGTAATCTGATTTGAAATTATGAATGGAATTTGGCATAAAAATCGGTAAAAAATTGACCTAGCTAAAAATTAAAAAACAACTAGCCCAGGCAAACTAGCCTGTAGCACAGTTTACTTAGCATGTAGCGGGCCGCTATGGTAAACCAAGTTGACACCGTGAATAGAATTTGCTATAAAAACCGGGAAAAACTTACCTTGCCAAAAAGGCGAAAAATAATAAAGAATTCTGCCAAACTATGGCAAATTAACCTGTAGCGTAACTTATTTAGTCTACAGCGGGCTTTATGGTAAGCCAAGGTGAAACCATAAATAGAATTTGCTATTAAAATTACGAAAAACTGTACCTTGCCAAAAATGCTATAGAATTGACTTCTATAGCAAGTCAAGTTTAAACCATGAATGAAATTTGCTATTAAAATTGAGAAAAATCTACTTTGCCAAAAATGCTAGAAAACGTTAAGAATTTTACCAAATTAAGAGAAAAAGCTTTCTGAAAACAATATACACATTTTATAGTTCCAAAATTTTGCATCAGTATTGCTACAAATCTAAGCAAGAGAATCCAGTGGAAGGGGGTAAGCCAATCCTACGAGGGCCAAAGGCTTGCTTGACCCCTGGTCTGATTGACACCAATGCCACTAATTTTGAAAACATAATTATAACCAGGTAATAATTTTAAAATTACTTAAGGATACGGTAAAATATCCATAATTTTCGCCTTTCTATGTTGCACATGTTTGTAAGTTTTTGATTATCCACGCTTCTTGGTGTTTTCTTAGAATATACAAGGAAAACTAAAGTGGTCGTTTATCCAAATAAATTTTAAATTTCTTGGAAATCACTTACAGAATAGAGAGTAATAATGCAAAATTAATGTTTCTCTATCGTGTCATTTGAGAAGTTGGGATAGAATTATTAATTATTTAAGGGAACACGTGTCTATGGGAATAAGCTATATCTTTTCTAATTAATTTAATGAATATACACAATTAAGCTTTTTTTTAAGAGTATAAGCCGTGTTACTTCACCTCCAAAACTTCACAACCACAAAAGATAAGCATTTCATAAAACCACTTAAAACAAATTTTCACAAAATAGGTTTTTTAATGAAAAGTGAATAGCTACGTTAAACCAAAAATGAGCAGAAATAAAGTCAAATAATTTTCCAAGCGTAAAACTATTGTTGTAATTTAATAGCAATTTTCAATATCAAACGCCCTTTTGAAAGTCTGGACACACATAGTATTTTTTAATTAAGTTTTACACCTCATTGAGTTTTCCTGAAAAATATAATTTACTACCATTCCCAAAACATTGTATCTATGCTGGTTTGACAACCTGGATGCACTTTCACTCTTTTGATTCACTTCAATTGTAGTGGGAGAAGAACTAATTATAGTTGCCCTGAAAGTTTCAACTTAATACCCTCAGTCGTTCTTGAGTCATTCATCCGGCTTAATAATGTAAGCCGTTTCTGAGATATTGCTGATACAACTTTTTGATAATCTACATGTTCATGGTTCAATCTGATTTAGTTCAACATCCACCTAAATATTCCTTGAAAGCTTCACCTTAATAATCTCAGATTGCGTAGTAGTAATAGTTACAGTAGGAGTAGTAGCATTAGTAGCAGAATGCACACAACACCTATAGTTTTTTTCAACATCCCTCTCAACCCACGCTGAAAGTTACAACTTAATATCATAAATTCAGTAGTAATACCAGTAGTAATAGCAGTAGCAGTAGTAGTAGAATTAGAACTAGTTGCCAAAGTAGTAGCAGTAATAATAGTGGTATCAGTATTAGTAGTAGTAAAAGTTGGTTTCAAATATTCTCCTATGGTTAGTTCAACATCTGGCACAACTACCCCAGGAAGTTTCAACTTCACATACCAAACCATTTCTAAGATACTACTGGAAGTTTTCCTACATTGAAATTTTCAACTTAATACCGTAATCAATTGCTGAGATACGCCCTTTTGACAATCTGCATTTACAAACTGTGCTTTGGTTTAGTTTAAATTTCCCCTCAAATTTTCTTCTTCATGCCCTTAGACTTAATAGTACTAGTAACATAATTGAAGGTGGTAGTAGTGGGAGCGTAGTTGCAGTAGCAGTGGTGTATTAGGAGCAGAAGTAACAGTAGTAGCAGCAGTATTGTTCCTGAACCTTTCAATTATGCTAAACAAAATGGCTGACAAAATTTGACAGGTTCCTAGAATTGATGGGAGTGGGAAGGGGGAATCATTGCCCTCCAATCACTTTTGACTCTTAAAAAGGGCACTAGAATTTTCAATTTCCAATCAAATGAGGTCCTTCAAAAGTTTAGATGACAATTCCTTCTATACGAAGTGCACTGGTGAAAAGGAAAATAAAAAAATAATACGTTGTGCCAACATCATTCTTTACTTAAGCAGCGCTATTGCGCTGCCTATGATTATTGGTCTTATCAACTTGTTACCACTTCATGTTTTTTAAGGTATTAGTTTCGTCTTTATTCGTGGGCCTTCGCCGGGAGTGGTATTCCCTCTTGGTGCTCATCTTACTGCATCCATATTAGTGTTGTAAAATTACCGTAAAATGAAAAATCGGTAAGCCAAGTTGGTAAAATTGGTAAAAGACAGTAAAATTGGTAAAATAAGGTAAAATTGGTAAAACATGGTAAAATAAGGTACTCTTTTGGAAGTACAGTGTAAAATTCGTGTTTTAGAGTTGCCCTGTAGCTACAAGACCAGTTGAGCATTACTTTTTAAGCATCACTTACAGCTTTTAAAGAAATTTTTAATGATTCTAATTTTCCTGGGCTTAAAAAGGTAATGCACCTTCATCTAGAATTTCATCAATTTACATCAATTGGACAGTGCCTGATTTCAGAAATTCATTTTGAAAAAAAAATGAAAAAAAATGAAATAAATAAATCAAATGTAGCATTATTTGGGAGTAAAATCATATTAGTCATTTTTTTTCTACATTTAAACCTAATAAATGTTACCCTAACAGCCTTGCATATTTAAATAACCGTATTGTGTCACATTCCTCATATCATATTCATGTTGTTTTTTATTTATTTATAAAAGTGCAGAATACAATTAAAAAGAGGTTTGTAACACTTTGATGACTTTGATTAACTAAGCACTGGATCAGAAGAGCGGAACATTCATTCAGTTTCACAGTCATTAAGACTGTCTTCAACATGATTTGCTTGCAAATCTAGATCCTCTTCTTTAGACTTAGATTCTGATTCAAGTGACCGTGCCTGTGTGGTAAAGATTTCTAATTTAGTTAATTATTAATTTAGTAAAAATATATATGACGCAAATATAAAGTTTTGAAATACCACTTTTTTTTCTATTTTGTCTGTTCGACTAAACTGTACTGATTTATAATTAGACTAGACTTGAGGATGGTTCGTCATTGAGTAACCGTAAGAACGGACCAGAATTATCAATATTAGCTATCCCAAGAGGATGCATTGCCTTCTCTGTTTGTCCTAATGTGGCTTATATTCTATGTAAACAAGCATAACAGTTTTCATACACTGGTAGCTTTACATCTACATGGCTCGAAAGCAGCCATGGTTTAAAATTCAAATTTGAACTTTCTTCGGACGCATTTTGTGCGGCTAATTCAGAATTTGAAGGTCCTCTGTGTAGGTAAAGGAGACCCTTTTAAGACCTATCCCCATGCCTCCATTTTCTGTGATTAACGGTTTCTTTCACCGAATTTCTTGCCTTATGCAGAGTTCCCATCACAACTTGGTAACAACCCTTTTTTTTTTGTTTCCTTCGGCGCCATTTGCTTTCTTACTTATAAGGTTACTTTTCTCATTTTTTTTCATTCCTTTCCTCAAGAACTTTAATTATATATATTTATAAATCTTTCCTCCCCTTTGCTTGTGAAACTACAAAACTAACTTACTATTTGTTAGCTTTATCAAAGGTAATTTTATTGCTTATTAAGTCGTAAGATGCAATATTTTCAAAGCATCTTACTGAACAACCAAATCAGTGGGGTTCTAGAAGATATAAAAAGAACGATAATTACGCTCCAAAAACAAAACAAAAGCGAACCAGACAATACATTGGCCAGAAAAAAAATAAGCCTACTCTGTCGTGTAGGGGACATATCAGAATATACATTCATGAACGTCTCTGAGACAAAGTGGAAGAGCTCAGAAAAACGAATAGGGACAGTTGAAATAACAAATCAAAATCTTCTACACTCCGTAAACAAACAACTAATACTTAAAACATCCCGAACCAAGGATATCCAAAATCGAAGAAAAAGTTAATCGAACAATCAATACTCTTTCCATTTTTAAAAGGGAGATAAACAATGCAGTATTCCTAACACTAAAACGAATAACAGGAAATCTAAGTCAAATACTAGAAGATTTAATTCTCGCGATGGCTCTACAGTCATTATCTAGTGGCATAATGGAAATATCTGATAAATTTAATCACTGGGAGTTAGAGTTTCTAACCCTTTTGACAAAAAATTTACCAGCATGACTCCTAAGCCCGGGTAAACTAATAAAAGTACTCAAAACCATAGAAAGTCATTTACCTTATCAATTGAGATTAGGACTAGAACCAAATTTCGAGAATATTCTATACTTTTATAGTATGGCGGAAAACTATTTGCAAATTAAGCAAGGAGAATTATGGATATTTTTAAAGGTACCCCTAGTTAAAAATGAAGAATACGCACTGTTCCAAATAGATACTTTCCCTACAAGATTGACGAACACCAACACCTGGAATAAGATAAATAATTTGCCCCCATATATAGCCATCTCAAACTTAAAATATAGAATACCAGAGCAACAGGAGATAATCAATTTCAAAAAGATGTAATTCACTTTTGCAATTTATGAACTATATCGGATCTACGCACAAGGCAAATATGTGCTATTAAACTTTGGGAAGAGGGAGATTACTCAAATCCCCTACCAAAAGAATGTGATGTTGATATAGTAAGCGCAATTAATCTGGAGCTATGGAAAAAAAATTAGTGAAAATGATTTCATATTCAGCGGGCCACAACCCTATATGGCACAGTTGAGATGCCAAAATTCTTCTGGGTTGAAGAATACAAGAGATATACGAATAGAAGGGATGGGGCTAATTAATATTCCCCCCTACTGTCGTTTAACGACAAGAGAGACAATTATATCATCTCCAATGGTGGAAATTACGGAGATAAATATGGACAAATGGGGTAGAAAACCGATACCCAACATAAACCTTTTTAAAGCAACAAATGGGAAACAAGATAATGAAAAAATTAAGAAAGTAAAAAAGATGTTTAAAAAATTAAATGATATCTCCATACCGGAAAAAATAAAAGGAGAAACACCCAGATTTCTGACAACCCTGGAAGATCTAAATAAAAATCTGGACATAAATTATCCCATTTTTCAAACAGAAATAGAAAGAACCACTAACTATAAAGGCTTATTAGCCTATACTTGGCATTATTTCATAACTACTATCGTGGTTCTGGGATCTTTTATATGGGGTCTTAAATTTTTGTTTAATACGAAACATCAAACCCTGGGGGGAAGGATATAAGAAATCCTGACTGCGCAAAACCATAATCTATCATTTAAAAAAAAAAAAAAAAAAAAAAAAAAAAAATATATCTACAACCGCAGACAATTCGATTGTCACTATGATTTCATGAATATGAAAGTAAAAGAGAAATCGATTATTGTTTTGAAGCGATTTTGTTACTGTGTCACAGTAATACTTGTTACTAATGTAAATAAATTCGTAATTCGAGTGTTTACGGATGAAAAAAAAGAGTTATACCACTTTTTAAGTTGCTTTGCTAAAAATCGACGTATAAAAAAAAAAAAAAAAAAAAAAAGAATGCTTGATGCTTTAAAGTATATTTGTTAATTAACATAATTGTGTAGGTTATTACACAATGCTTATTTATATATACGCTGTTTGAATTTACTTTAAATTTTAACTAGGATGTAATGTTGTATGTAAATGTTTGACCTCGAGTCAAAGTATTATTAATCTTTTTTTTGTAAAATAATCAGTTAAGAAAGTTTGAAAAGAAGGATCTAGCAAGAAACATAACGTTTCGATTTAAGCGAGATATTATTTTTGGAGTAATTAAAAGAGAGAAAAGAAAGGAAAAGAATTAAACTTTACAAAACTGAGTTATTCTTTCTACTATATATGTAAAAATATATGCTTTATATATATACTAATGTGAATATTTATTTTAGATACAGTCTAAGCTATATTTTTTTTGGAAATCAAATTTTTCATAACATGCTCTTGGTTCCATTTCTCAATCATTTCTTTGACGCATTTTTGGAAAGTAGCAAATTTCAAAGCCAGTTCAATTATATCCTAATACCATCAAAAACCAAACCATACTTGATCAACTGATATTTGGAAACTACAGACTACTACAAAATCATCGAAAGTGAGATAAAAACAGAACTTGATTTAGGCCTAGAAAATGTGCTACATAGCCAAATGGCTTATGTTATTGAAATATGTGAAAATGCTTTATGCTGAAAAAAAAATATATGTGAAAATCTTAAAATCAATAATGTTATATGTGATTTACCCAAAGTATTTCTAAAAAAAATATATATATACGGTATATCAACCACATCACACGGATAAAATAAATTATTAATGGGAATTAAATTTAAACTAAAAAAAAATTCATAAAACTTTTCTAATATAAATCTAATTTAAGCAAAACCACTAAAATTATGTATAAGCCGCTAGGGGTCAAGTAAAACAGAAGATGTATATGAAGAGGATAAAAGAGTAATCGTCAGTCCTAGAGACAGAGAAAAAGAGAAGCAAGGATAAATTTCAAATTGAAATCCTTCGACAAAAAATAAACTAAAATGGCCAATATTGGACCAGAAAAAGAGCCCTAAGGAAACCCATTTAGGAGAGATGCACATAATGACCCAAAAATGGCAGCATAATAGCTTTAAACGAAATTAAGTTGTTTTAAAAGTATAATATTGAGAATTGGGACAATTCTACTTTAAATGGGGAGTATTGTGGTAAAGCTTTCTAATTTAGTTAATTATTAATTTAGAAAAAATATATATGACGAAAATATAAAGTTTTGAAATACCACTTTTTATTAAGATAAGGAACATATCCTGCTAAATTCTGTTTAACGGGAAATTGAGAAATTACCACTTCCTAGCGAATACGTGGGAAGATATGGTTGATAAAAATGTATAAAAGATACATTTTATCGGAAGGAAAAATCTTATACTAACTTTATGCCGGACTGACCTCTGGTCCGTTGTTTTTAGAAATACCTTGGAATTTTGTCTTATCATTGTAAGTGTCCAAGTATCTTATTATATATTATTGTTGTTTTGAGACTTGTGGTCTACTTGGGACAGCCAGTCCCAGTAGACAGAATATATCCGATTATATTATATGGTAAATGAATAGAAGTATTATATTTTAGACAACCTTTCTACAATCTAGTTTTAGCTTCTCGAACATACACAGTCGGTACGCCTCATTAGTTCAGTCATAGCCCAAGGCACGCTACCAAAGTTTAATTACCTTAGGGCCAGAGTTTATCTCCCCTATAAAGGGAGAATAAAGGCATCTACGACTACAACCCCCAAATACCATATAAATAACACTTCACAACACCTGTTCCGAAGCAGAGAATTCTTGCCCAATCTAATTAGTGAATAGTGTTTTATTTATTATGGCAGGCTTTTTTGGTTTGTTTGACTCAATGTTTCGTCCGCTCGGTTAGAGTTAAGTCAAAAGATTACCTATACTTTTTTTTAGCACTAAAGACGGCTGAGCGGAAGTCTATTACGAAATATCTGCCTCTATAATTTCGCTTTTTTTGTCCGCTGGATGACAATACCCTTATTTTTCTCGGCTATTTAATTATATTGCTTTTTTCTTGTTTGTCATGTGCTAATCATGCTTCTAGTCCTTTCTGTCTTTAACAGTTCACCGAGCAAATGTAATTTTATTTCAGCTAATATTTCATCATTTTAAAATTATATTTACCTGTACTATAATATACTTTATCCTTCTAATAACAATAGACCTAAGTCAGGCAGACTGCCTTTTAAACCAGGGAACACAGCTATGCACAAAACAAAATCATGTTCAATCTTTTGTCTGACAGCCTCTTCGCACTTTTGTTCTCTGAAAATTGCAAGGCGTCGTAAAATATGTCAATAAAATATCTAAGATACCTGTAAAATCCGTAAAATACCGGTAAAATACGTAATTTACGTAAAATACATAAATTACGTAAAATAGGTAAAATACCAATTTTACGGGGGTCCGTAAAATTACGGTAAAATACGTAAAATACCCAATTTCACCGTGCTATCTGTTATCAATTTTACCGTGCTGCTGTTTACCGACTATCTACCTGGATCTTGAATCATAAACAGCGTAATAGCGCTACCTAAGTAAAGAAGGATGGTGGCAGGATGTAATATTTTTTTTTTTTTTTTTAGTTTCTTTTAGACCAGGGCACTTCGTATCGAAGGAATTGTCGTAGAAACTTCGAAAAAGACTCATTCGATTTTAAATTCAAAGGGCTAGTGCCCTTTTTAATAGTCGAAAGTGTTTTGAGGGTAACTAACCCCCATCTAACGCCCAACATTTCCCCAAACACAAGCAATCAAAATTTTTATATATTCATTTTGTTCAACGTAGTTGAAAGTTCTGGATATTAGGTCTTTGAGGATGATAACCCCCTCAGAACCCTTAGGGCAAGGGTTGTGAGTTATGCCCTGGGGCACATAAGGTTTTTATAGAAAGTGCTGTCACAGAAACTTCAAAAAGTGCTCATTTGATTAGAAATTGAAAGGGCTAGTGCCCTTTTTCATAGTCGAAAGTGATTGGAGAGCAAATAACCCCCCTCTCACGCCGATTTTTCTCTAAATACATACAATCAGAATTTTGAGATATCCATTTTGTTCAAAATAATTGAAAGTTCTGGAAATTGTGTCTTTGAGTATGATAAACCCCCAACACCCCTCAGGGCAAGACTGATAAGTTATGCACTGGGGGCTTATAAGGTTTTAATAGATAGCACTGTGGTAGAAACTTCCAAAGGGGCTCATTCAATTGGAAATTGAGAGGGCTAATGACCTTTTTAATTGTCGAAAGTAATTGGAGGGCAACTAACTCTCACGCCCACTATTTCCCCAAACACATCCATTCATAATTTTGAGATAGCCATTTTGTTCAACACAGTTGAAAGTTCTGGAAATTAGGTCTTTGGGGATGACGACCCCCCCCTCCCTTCAGCCCTCAGGGTAAGGTTTGTGAGTTATGCCCTTGGGGCATATAAGATTTTTCTAGAAAGGGTTGTCATAGAAAGTTCAAAAAGGGCTGATTCGATCAGAAATTAAAAGGGCTAGTGTCCTTTTTAATAGCAGATAGTTATTGGAAAGCAACTAACCCCCCTCTCATGCCCACCATTTCCCCAAACACATACAATCGAAATTTTGAGATAGACATTTTTTCAACGTAGTTGAAAGTTCTGGAAATTATGTCTTTGAGTATGACAACCCCCCCCCCCCACTGCCCTCAGGCAAAGGGTTGTAAGTAATGCCCTGGGGGCATATTGGTTTTTTTTTATAGAAATTGATGTTGTAGAAAATTCAAAAGGGGCTTGTTCGATCAGAAATTGAAAGGGCTACTGCCCTTTTTAATAGTCGAAAGTCATTGGAGGGCAGTTAACCCCCCCCTCTCACACCCGCCATTTCCTCAAACGGATAAAGTCATAATTTTGAGAAAGCCATTATTATTCAAAGTTGTATAAAGTTCTGGAAATTCGGTCTTTGAGGACAACCCTCAGGGCAAGGGTTGAAAGTTATGCCCTGGGGGCATATAAGGTTTTTACAGATAGCGTTGTCGTAAAAACTTCAAAAAGGGCTCATTCAATTGGAAATTGACAGGACTAGTGCCTTATTTAATAGTCGAAAGTAATTGGAGGGCAACTAACTCCCCTCTCAAGCCTTCTATTTCCCCAAAGACATCCAATCAAAATTTTGAGATAGCCATTTCGTTCAATGTAGTTGAAAGTTCTAGAAATTAGGTCTTTGGGGATGACAACCCCCCGACAGCATTCAGAATAAGGATTGTAAGTTATGCCCTGGAGGCATATAAGACTTTTCTAGAAAGGGTTGTCGTAGAAACTTCAAAACGGGCTCATTCGATAGGAAATTGAAAGAGCTAGTGCCCTTTCTAATAGTAAAACGTAATTGGAGGACAACTAACCCCTCTCTGACGTCAACCATTATCTCAAACACATCCAATCAAGGTTTTGTTATAGTCATTTTTTCAACGTAGTTGAAAGTTCTGGAAATTATGTCTTTGAGTATGACAAACCCACCACAACCCTCAGGGCAAGCTTTGTATGTTTTCCCCTTGGGGAATATAAAATTTTTCAGATAGTTTTGTCGTAGAAACTTTAAAAAGGGCTCATTCATTTGGAAATTGAAAAGGCTAGTACCCTTTTTAATAGTCGAAAGTAATTGGAGGGCAGCTAAACCACCCCCCCTTTTTGCCAACCATTTCCCCAAACACATCCAATCAAAATGTTGAGATAGCCATTTTTGTTAAATGTAGTTGAAAGTTCTGGAAACTGGGTCTTAGGGTAAGGGTTGTAAGTTATACCCTGGGGGCATATAAGATTTTTCTAGTAAGGGTTGTCGTAGAAACTTCAAAAAGGGTTTATTCGATTCGAAATGGAAAAAGTTAATGCCCTTTTTAATAGTAGAAAGTGATTGGAAGGCAACTAACCTCCCTCTCACGTCCACTATTCCTCCAAATACATTCAATCAAAATTTTGAGATAGTAATTTTTTCAACGTAGTTGAAAGTTATGGAAATTTTTTCTTTGAGGATGACCTCACACAGCCCTCAGGGCAAGGGTTTTGAGTTATGCCCTGGAGGCATATACGGTTTTTATAGAAAATGTTGTCATAGAAACTGTTAAAAGGGCTGTTTCGATTGAAAATTGAAAGGGCTAGTGCCCTTTTTAATAGTCAAAAGTGACTGGAGGGCAACAAACCCCTCTCTCACGCCCACCATTTCCCCAAACACATCGAATAAAAATTTTGAGATAGCGATTTTGTTCAACGTAGTATAAAGTTCTGAAAATTAGGTCTTTAAGGATGACAACCCCCCCCCCCCCCACACACACACACATACGCACACAACCCTTAGGGCAAGGGTTGTAAGTTATGCGCTGGGGACATATAAGGTTCTTATAGAAAGTGTTGTCGTAGAAACTTTAAAAAGGGATCATTCGATTGGAAATTGAAGGGGCTAGTGGCCTTTTCAATAGTCGAAAGTGATTAGAGGCCAACTAACCTCCCTCTCACGCCCATTATTTCCCCAAACATATCCAATCAAAATTTTTAGATAGCCGTTTTATTCAACGTTGTTGAAAGTTCTGTAAATTATTTCTTTGAGGATGACAAACCCCCCAGACCCCTCAGGGTAAGGGTTGTAAGTTATATTCTGGGGCCATATAAGGTCTTTATAGATAGCGTTATTGTAGAAACTGCAAAAATGACACATTAAATTGGAAATTGAAAGGGGCAGAACCCTTTTTAAAAGTCGAAAATGATTGGAGGGCACCTAATCCCCCTTTTAACACCCACTATATCCCCAAACACATCCAATCAAAATTTTAAGATAACCATTTTTTTCAATGTAGTTGAAAATTTTGTAAATTATGTCTTTGAGGATGAAAAAATCCCCCCCCCCCCGTCACATCCCTTAGGGCAAGGGTTGTAAGTTATACCCTGGGGCCATATAAGGTTTTAAAGAGAGGGTTGTCGTAGAAACTTCAAAAAGGGTTCATTTGATTGGAAATTGAAATTGATAGTGCCCTTTGTAATAGTCAAAAGTGATAGAAGGGCGACTAATCCCCCTCGCAAGCCCTTAGGGCAAGCGAGGCAACCCTTAGGGCAAGGGTTGTAAGTTATACCCTGGGGCCATATAAGGTTTTAAAGAGAGGGTTGTCGTAGAAACTTCAAAAAGGGTTCATTTGATGGGAAATTGAAATTGATAGTGCCCTTTGTAATAGTCAAAAGTGATAGAAGGGCGACTAATCCCCCTCGCAAGCCCACCGTTTCCCCAAACACTCCCAATCACAATTTTGAGATAGTGTAGCGATAGAAGATTTATATTCGTAGTAATGGAAAGATTTGCTACTGTGGCGATAGAAATTTCTCCGACAGCGCCGCTTATATCGCTGGAGATTGTTGCGCCGCTCTCAATTAATGGGAGAAGATCGAATATGTAGACATATAAATGTGGCCTTTTTTCTTGAGCTATCTGGAGATCCGATTCCTTTGGGAGCATTTACCTTGGAGACTTACGAACTAATTACCTATTACTGGACTAGACGTAGACATATAAATGAAATAAACACAGATAAGAAAGACAATAGATTTATTGAACTTAAATGCTTAGTCGCACAGCAACGGGTCACTTCAATGACAATAACGGTGACCAAAATATAACGATTGGTACTAATCGTTTCAGATCTGACTTAAGATTAAAATTAAAAAACACATTTACCCCACTCCCAAACGCAGTTCTTTCGTCCTGCGCTGTAAGGATCTCTCGCCATTGGACCAAGAGGGCCAAGGATGTAAATCTTTCGTCCAATAATCTTTTTTTAAATATTTTTGATGATTCAAGCATTCACACGTTTTTTTGCAATTTAAACTTCCTTAGAAACATCGTACGTGGCGTTTTTTTTGCTACTAATTATCTTAGCGAAATTCGAACGACTAGCGTCGTCGTTTGACTGAAGCTGGAATGCAATTTATCTTTTTGCTGAATAATATTTTAGACTCTTGGAAACGGTATTTGAACTCAATTAGGGGACGTTTAATTTCTGCACGAATCATCTTTAGAAGGAAAGAATCTTGTATTTTAAATATATGGTATTCTACTACTGGTGCACATCACCCTACCCATCAAATAATGACGTCCCGTCATTAGTAACTGCTCATTAGGAGTGCTTAAAATTTTTCAATAATCTTTCTTATTTTATTCTACATCCCTATCTAAAATTCGTCCCCCAGACTAAGATAAATTTCGGTTCTAGGTTAGCTACTATATTAAAGATTTTTTTTCTATATCTAAGACTGACTACTTTTACATTTCCAATAAGGTTGGGGCTATTTTACTTTTACATTAGTTTTTTTTTGATTTTGCTGTCTATATGACGTACTACATACTATCTACACAACGTTAAATGAATAACATGATAATATTACATCTAATTCTACTTGTGATACATACATGAATGATTTACAACATACAATATTATAAAATACAATATTATAATACAATATTGGTTCATCATATTCACTGATGACATTAAAACACTTTCACTATTGGGATTTTTGAATTGTCAAAGTTATTAGGAAGTAACACATGTAGCTTCACATCTATTCATCACCTTTCGTGTCCTTAGTGTACTACACCCTTCTGTTGTAAATTACTGTCCTTCACTCCTTTTGTCTTGGGAAAAATTTTGAAGTACTCACGTTATGGTTTCTTCATGGAACAGTTTGACTCTAGTTGTCTTCACACGGTAAGTTTTCCCTAATAGTCAACTGGGAAATGACCGTTAAATATCGTTCTAATAGTCAACTGGGAAATGATTCTTCCCACTGCACGTGTTGGTGTTTTTCTTCTCAGCATATCATTTTTTAGGATTTTAGAGGCACATAGAGAATGTATTCTCGCGTAAAATTGTTCATTTGTGCCTTTTGAAACGGGTTGTCGTCATACTATAGTGACTCTCTTAATATATTGTCTTTAAATTCAACTTCGAACCTCTTCAACTATCATCTAACTTCAAATATCGTTAAATATCGTTTGTCTTGTACTTCTCGATGGGGTTCTCAGAGTTAAAGTTCAAATTGTCTTTAATTTCTGCTTCAAATATCTTCAAATGTCTTTAAGTATCTCTCAACTTCGAATATCGTTTATCGTGTGCTGATCGATGGAGTTCTCAGAATTAAACTTCAAATTGTCTCTAACTTCGTCTTCAAATATCTTCAAATGTCTTTAAGTGTCATTTAACTTTAAATATCGTTTAATATCGTTTAGCTTCAAATATCATCACTATACTGTTAAACTATTCTGGGGTCCATAGTGAGTATCAACAGCGATATCTACGTATTTATATCTTGTACTGACCGATGGGTTTCTCAGTATTTATGCGGTTATATAGTTCGTTAAAGCACTTGATATTGAGGTTAAAATATAGTATTACCTGATATATAATATGGTTCACGGTCAAAGAAACGATGATAAAAGGCAACTGTTGCTCTAGTAGACCAAGCTGGGATGAAGTTGCCTGGAGTCATGGTGAGTACTCTTCGTTGGTTGAGATATGATGAAAATATATGCTACTGGGTCGTATCTGTTCTGGGTAGTTTATTCTAATACTAAATGACAAGAGCCTTTATTGACTATCCTTCAATAAAAACAACGCTGCAGAGTCACATGCTTTTTCAAATAAATACACATTCAATAGGTCACGAAGTAAGTTTTATTGAATTTTTTATCTCTGAGATAGAATTTCAAAAATAAACTAATATTACTATTCTCAATGAAAGTATAAAAATGTAAAATAGAAGTGTTTTTAAATTTCTTTTGAGAACGGACATACCGATATTAAATAAACATAATTTACCCTAAATTATTAAGTTTGAGGTCTACTTTTACAATATTTTTTCATGCCTACATTGTTCACGCACGTCCGTGCTGTTTAAGAAACACATGTGCAGCGTCATAACCGCACGGTTTTACGCAAATGATACTACAATGGGGGAGCAAGACATAACAAGGACGAGTGGAGACCTCTCTACCCACTCGTCTTCTAATGTCGTCCCTATTTCTAGGCTTAGACGTTCTCATGGGGTTCCGGGTTTAACGGCTGAAATGCAGAGGTTCTTAGTCTCAGGATTTTTCCGTAATTGCAAGTCAACATTGGTGCCTCATATTCGCTTTTCGAATAAGGTCATTAGATGCAGGATTTCCAAGCTTGCCTCCGTAGATTCCCGTTAATGCTTGGCAAAGAATATAAGCATAATGAAGAACTGACATCAATATCTTTTTAGAAGGCTATTGTTTGAGCAAATCCTTCAGCACTAAATAAATAAATATTATATTACAGTCTTATTAGAATCCGTTAAGCGAGAAACACCTTCACATTAATAGGGAAATCCTTGTGGGTTTTACTTAGTCGCCATTGGACATTCACAGGGTTTCAATCCATATATCTTAACTGATTAAATGGTTTTAAAATTTTACATATTATTATTGATATATAATTTCACATCCGCCGTGAAATTCTACATATAAACGTACCCATAGGTTTTTTGTTTATAGTTACCGGTAGTTTGTTATTAGTACATATAATACTCGAGTAAAAAACACATGAATGAGCAATAGGTATGCACAAAATAATTATAAACTGCACTAATATAAAATATTTCATCTAATTAGAAGCTTCTGTACTGATGGTTTTTTTTTTGATTTTATAAAGCTGCCAGATATAAGGGTATAGCCTACTGAATTGCAGAGTTTAAAAACTAAACTTCTTTTCAAAATACCCGACGCTCCGAATTAGTCGTGTTTACTTCAGCTGATAAAAACAAATTCGCTCTATCAAAATATACTGAAAACTGGCTGAAATTTGTACGGGTATAATGGGGGTGAAGAAATATAGGTTTCAAGAGGAAATCTTTTTGGTAGTCACTATATCAGAATTGGATAATTTGATATACATTTTGCTCAAATAATTTTCGCATAAACTAAAAAAGGGGGAAACAGGAAATTTTTTTTTACAAAAATAAACATTTTTCACTAAATGAAGCACAGTCTTTTCAAGTTAAACATAAACCTTAGTATAACTTAAATAAATTATCAGGTTCTAAATAATTTATTGTGATAATTAAATTTTAATTAATAATTTATTGAGAAATTACATTTTAATAAATAATTAAAATAAACAATTGAGTACGAATTGATTATTATAATAATTAAATAAGAATTTGACTGATATTTTAAGCAAGAAAAATGAACAAAACGGCAAGTAAAAAGGAAGATTAAACACTAAAAACCTAAAAATAGAGCAAAACACGATTCAGATCAAGTTCTAGCTAGGATAGTGTCAGATTATCGAATTTTTAAGTCAAGTTAGGCATATTTGATTTACTTTTGATTAATTTTCTTCATAGTTAAAAAAAAAAAATTTCCAATCTTCACGTAGAAGGCAATTTCAGTAGGGATTCTGCGTCTTAGAAAACTCTTATGCCCGTTGTAGAGAGGAGATTTCGCCTCGACTTAATCCATGTATAAAACCATTAGTAAAGATATCACCGTCATCACCTTGCAGTCTTCTTATTGGTGGAAATTAAACGATAAGTAAAAAATTTAGTTTTTTGTTTTTGATGACATCAATTTTTGTTATGACCTGGGTCAAATTTTTCATAGAAAATCCGAGGGGACCGCCAAAACCCAACAATTAAAAGCTACATGGATTTGGAGTTCCTCCCCAGGCTTCCCACAAGACCAGGTCCAACTATTTAGATTTGATTACGCAGCTTGATACTGTGTAGGGGATAATTTCCATAGTTCATTTGTAGAATGTAAGTTGAATTTCGTGGAGGAGTATGAATTCGAAGTACGATGGGAAGGTTTTCAAAGTCATATCGTCGTATAGAATCGACGACATTGACTTCGAAAACACAACCACCCTCTCCATGATATAAGTTCCGTTATTGATCTCAATAACTGGGTACATTATAGGTTATCCAACTGATTAATTCTCATTTATAGGGGCCTAGTTGATTTTTGTAGGGTAGCTACCTAGTAGGAAGAATGTTCCACTGAGGACCTAAAACCACTGTTTGTCACCATTGGCCGACCACAGGCTTCCCACCTTGGGCCTTTCTCTCTGATCGCCGACGTTTTGACATCACTTGTATTATATTATTTTTTTTCATTAATATTGACTTTACTTGCACACTTTTGAATTTATTATGGTGTTAAATTTGTTATCTTTGAAATTTGTCTTTACGTTATTTAGGGATATTTCCATCTTTCAGGTTTTTTAACCGTTCTACCTGACTGTGTCGTTATTTTCTCCTCTGTTTGTTGTGGTTTTTTATTTTTCGGTTTTTCTAGCGAAATAAGGTCAAAATTTTTGTATTTTTTTTTCAAAAATTCTTGCCCTTTTAATATTGTTTGTTTCCCGTGTGCGGCTGCTGAGGTCGGCCTTGATTTCCCTATTTCTTTAGCTACTATTTGGTCTGATTCGCCTTCAGACTCTTCGGAACTAGTTTCCGACAAATCCGGATTGGAACTTTTAGAGGTGGCACTTTTTGAGGTGTCACCTGCCCTTCCTTCGTAAATTTCTACTCCTCTGGAAGTAGAAGGTTTATTCCCTAAGTCCTCGTCTAAGTCGTCGAAAGATTCTTGAGAGCTTTGGGAGGAATCAAAAGTTTTTGCGGGGTTCCTCCATTGTTTGAATGACATGTCCTCAGAGGAATGAGGCATTCTTTGCACTAAAGGTTCCCTCAATGAAATCCAATGTTTAAGTTTGATCTTGGATACAATTATTTTATAATAATAACTTTGCTGGTCATTCGTTTGAGTTTTATTACAGGGCACTGCGCTTTGACTCGTTTTAATATGAAAATTTATTAAATCCGTAGCTTCTTGCAGGTTTGTTTTAGTTAAAGCTTTGGGAGGAGTTTTCTTCACAGTAATACAGGGGGTTTCTACAGCTCTGTTTAATTCTTCCTGTAAAGACAGGGGCCTTTCTATCGGGGTTGCAGGGGAAACCATATCGTCTGGAAATCTTGTGGGGGAAAATAGGGTTGAGATTCTATCGGGGAAGAATTGGGTTTTCGAAGATATTGCATAATCTAAATCTCCCGCGCTTGCCAATTAATAACTTTTTGGACTTTTTGGCGTTTTCATTTCAGGAAAAAATCCTGGTATTAGGGATTTTTTCTTAGGAACAACTAGATTTTCCATCGCTAAAAATTCTTCAAAGTTTTCCTGGTCACTGTCATTCTCAAAATAGTCTTGCTTGAAATTAAAGGGTTTTAGCTCTGCCAATCTTGACCTAGGGGGCTCATTTTCTGAATCTGACAAATCAGTAGAAGAGGGATGTGATACCCATCTCTCTGGAAATTTGGTTCTTTTTATTCGGCTAACATGTGCCTTGTAAGTTCTTCCACTATCGGGGTTTTCCAGTTTAAAAATATATTCATTACCGTACTTTCTGACTATTCTGTACGGCCCAGAATATTTGTTTGAAAGTTTTTTTCCTTCCGTTTTCGCCTCGTTCTTTAGGTAAACGAAGTCTCCTACTTTGAAATCTATATTCCCCTTAACTTTGGGTTGGTTTCTTTGGGTATGGTATCTATTTCTATTTATGATTCTATTTATGAATTCTCGTTTATAATCTTCATAGCTGTTATAATATTGCCAAGACTCGATAATCTCATTATATGGGATTCTAAAATCTAAACCAAAAAGTAAATAAAATTGATTTTCTCTGTTTGTTTCGGAATAAGAAGTGTTGATTACGTTGGTTAAATAAGGTAAGAATTTATCCCAGTCGCTCCTGTTGTCTTTCGTATAAATACTTAGAGAGTTCGAAAATATTTTATGCCTGTTTTCTATTTTGCCATTAGCTTGTGGATGGTACGGCGCTGTCACCATTTTCTCTATATTAAGGAAACTCATTAAATCTTTTGTTACTTTTGCAACAAAGTTGCTCCTGTTGTCACTCAAAATTTTATTAGGGTTGCCAAATTGTAAAAATAATTTTGCTAATGCCTTACTTGTGGCATAAGCACTTTGATTTTTTAATGCTTTTGCAAAAGTAAATCCTGAAAAATGATCTATAACCGAAAGAATACAAGTATTACCTCTGCTAGAAACAGGTAAGCCTCCACTTGTCCTGTATAGGTCAAACGAGATAATATCGAAGGGGTACTTTGCTACCAGGACCCTTCCCATTGGAGGATTTGGATAAGCTGGGGGGATTTTTCTCAAATTACATGCTTCGCATGTACTTACAAATTCTTTAAGTTTTGTCAGTGCCGATTGTACGTAAAAGTATTGTTTTAACTTATGGAACGTTTTCATAACTCCTAAATGTCCACCTGTGTCCGAATGATGGTATTCAAGCGTATGCCCTTTCTTCTTTTTTGATAATACAAGTATTATCGAGGTTTTGTTTCTGTTTGTCTGAGTAGTCATAATTCTAAAGAGTGTTTCTTCATCAATGTCGTAGTAAAAATTATCTATCCCTTTTCTAAGAGTTTTGAATTTATCCGGTAATGCTTTATCATTTACAAAATAATCAATTATTGCTACACACACTTCGTCCTTTCTTTGCTTTCTTTTTATATTTTCCAATGACAAGAGACGATAGTTAATCTTATTTTCTGTTACTTCGTCTTTTACTTTGTTTTTCTTACATCCATGATTGCTCTTAGCAATTATGGCGTCAACTTCATTTTCTTCAACTTCCGACGGAATATTTTCTGGATATCTACTTAAAAAGTCGCAAGCTGCGTTTTGTTTTCCCTTTAAACGTTCAAATTCATAATCTAGGTCTTGGATTTTCATAATACATCTATCTAGAATACCCGTGGGGTTTTTAAACGTGCGCAGGTGCTGCAAGCTTTTATGGTCTGATCGTAATATAAATTTTCTACCAATTAAATAATGTCTAAATTTGTCCAAGTGGTAGATAATAGATAACAATTCTAAGTTTGTGGCGGAATAACTGCTTTCGCCTTTTGATAAACTTTTACTTGAATAGCATATAATTTTTTCTATTTGTTTGGGTGTTCCCTGTAGTGGGTTAGGATCTTTTATTGGGATTATTTGCGAAAGGATAGTGCCTATGCCTTTTGAGCTAGCATCAGTGGTAACGATGAATTTTCCGTTTTCGAAATCAGGGAGAGATAAAATTGGTTCAGAAGTGAACGCCTTTTTGAGTCGGTCTAGGGAAGTTTGAGCTTCCTGGGACCAGGTAACATTATGGGAGTTTCCTTTGGTTAATTCCGTGAGGGGTTTTGCAATTTGGGAATAATTGCTTACGAATTTTCTAAAGTAGCCAGTAAGTCCTTAAATTCCCCTTAATTCTTTCATAGTTCTGTGGGGCTTGAGGTTTTCAACACATTTTATTTTATCATGGTCTGGGGATATCTCTCCCTGGGTTACTACTACTCCTAAAAATTTAATTTTGGATTGAAATAAATTTACTTTCTCAGGCCGGCATTTTAAATTGCCTTGCCTGAACTTCTCGAACACCTTAGCTAAAGTTGCTAAGTGTTGCTCAGTGTTTTCCCCCTGGCACATAATATCATCAACAAAATGAGTTATATTCTTTAATCCTCTTAACAGGTGCAATAGGGGTCTACATAACGCGCTTGAACTTGTTTTAAGCCCAAATGGTACCCTTAAGTATTCATAAGATCCATATTCGGATGCTGAAAATGCAGTTTTATGGACATCCTGTTCGGCTATTTTAACTTGGTGGTAGCCTTGGGTAAGATCCAAAGAAGTAAAAATTTTGTTTTTGCTTGAAATTGAGTCAAGAATTTTGTCTATTCTTGATAGAGGAAATTTATCGCTAACTACTTGTTTGTTGAGAGCCCTGTAATCTACTACGAGTCTAAGATCGCCATTTTTCTTTGGTACTAAGATCACTGGTACACTATACGGACTTATAATTGGGCGTATAATTTCGTTTCTTTCTAATTCATGGATTTTATTTTTTAACCACTCTTTGTGCTTATATGGTACACGATATGGCTGTTTTGCTACGGTATTACCAGTCGTTAAAATTAAATGTTCGTAAAATGGTATTAACCCGATGTCATTTTCAGATTAAGAAAATACATCTTTAAATTTCCATAATAATTCGCATAATTTTTTATTAAGTTACATATCCGTAATATGATCCATTTTAAATTTGTTTAAAAATTGTGATTTAGTCAAAGGATATTTGTTATTTGAAGTTTTAATACCGTTAACTAGGTTTCTTTTTGAATTTTCCCATGTATTTAAATCCTTTTCCGTTATAACCTGAATTTGGACTAAACATGTCCCCTTTTTAATTGTAATTGTATAATTTTCGTGGTTATTGGTTACCCAAATAAAACCTTCCCCTTTGTCATATGATATGATCTGTTCCTCGTATGACAGATTATCGGGTATTTCAGACGGTGTCGCAAACCATATTTCTGATTTGCTAATTACTGGCTCGATCATTTGTGATATTTGAATTTTTTTATCGCTTTGAGAGGGACTGTTGTTTTCCTTATCGCAAATCCGTAATATTTCTCTTCATTTTCATTGTTTATTAGATTCATGCTGGCGCTATGCTGCGCCATTGTGGCATCTTGTGGTGTCAAGTTGGGTTTTATTATGTTTTTCTATAATTCCTCTATTTTTTGAATTTCGTTTCCCCTGTGCTGTTGTATATCTCCTATTTTTATTTTCGCGGCTTCGATACTTGTAATATTTAAATTCACTTCATTTCTGCAATATCTCTTAGGGTAATTGAATAAATTTCCAATTATGCCATGTCTTTGCGAGACATGAGGTTCAAAATATTTCGCCATTATACCACTAGAAATTTTGTTTAGTGTTATATTATCTTCGTAACCTCTGTTACGATTTCTTCAGGTAGAAATTTCTTCCCCTACCTTAGCTGGGTATACGAGCTTCTTGTTGGCTACGTATAATAGTATTCCATTAGACCTTAGAAAATTTGCCCCTATAGTAGTTTCATATGGGAAATTGTCACATATAATAAAATTTGTCATGAAGGTTTTATTGTCTCTTTTTACGTTTAGGCAAATTGACCCTTTTGCATTTAATTTATGACCTGTAACGCTTGTTAAATTGGGATTATTAGGGTTCTTTTGTCGCCTAATGTGCAGAGGCAACATATTAAATACGCAAGAGTTTATGATATTTACAGTAGCTCCACTGTCAACTATGGCTGTAAAGTAAACGTTTTCTACACAAAAATCATTAAATTTAGGTAACTTGTTATTAATATCATTACAAGAAGGCACTAGTATTGTCTTGGACCTATCAAATATTCCTGGCACCTTCTGAGTCCAACTTATGTTTCTGAGGGGCCCGAAACGTTTCCCTGAGGATTTATTTCATGTGTTGGTGCACGTAATAGATATTCAGACGTATTAGGTTCCGTAGGCATATTTAAATGATTTACGTCTGCCTGTCTTTGCCATGTATTATTATGGTAATATGGATGTCTCGTGTCAGTGCCGTTTGCTGGCGCTGACTGCCAGTGCCGCTGGCTTGTTAAATTTTCATATCTCATAGGCAAATTTTTACTATTTTTATGTTCCACTCTTATATTATATTGGCCTTGGTAAGTATTTGGGTTTTTTAACCGGTAATTAATTGGCAGGTTGGGGGAAGCGTTATACCGAGTTTCTTGGTACGAGTTATATGGTACTGATTGTCGCAATCCCCCTTGCTATAGCCTATTGCACGACCGGTGCTAAAATTTGTTCTTCCGAACAAATCGTTACCGTAATCTTCCGTATTACCGACAGTAATTCTTGGTACAGGATTCGGGACATGGTGGCACTCTCTCGCTATGTGGCCAGCGCGATTGCAATTATGGCACATTATTATTGTAGGGTTAATGGGCTGAAAACGTACTTTTTTCTGCCTAGCGGGTTCTGGCGTTTTGTTTCTTTGTGCTACTGGGGAGTTATCCCTTGAAAAGAAATTGGGGGATGCCTGATCGCCCTTGAAAATTAGGTTCGCGTTTGAGTCACCTAGGCTGTTTATTTTTGCATTACTATGATTAGCAGCCTCGATTACTCGCTCTACCTCTTGGACTGCAAGATCCAACGTCTGAATATTCTTGGATATTACTACTCTATATAGTTTTGGGGGTAGCCCTTGCAAAAACGTATTTAGTATGACTTTTTCATACAGTTGCCCAGAACCACTTCCGTATTTTGCTTCTACAGAAATGCGTATATTATACAGTTATTCCCTTATATTTTGTGAAAAATCAAAGTTCACTACTTCATGTTTTAATTTATTTTTAGAACTGGTTTCTATAAATCTCTCTTTGAATGCTTTTAACAAGTCATCAACCGTATTTATTGGCAAGTTGGCGTTATTGCCTTTGGTATGCTTGACCTGTTTTAGAAAGGTTAATGCCTGGCCTCGTAATTATAGAAGCAGTATGTCTTTTAACGGTCCAGCGTCTGTTTTTGTTAATTGTACAAACTGGTTCAATTGGGTATTAAATTTTTCAATATCTTACTGACAATTGTAGTCAGAGATAGATTTTGAAATCTCTATATTTTTCGCGACTAATTTCTGCACTATTAATAATTCATTTAGATCGTCCATTTTTTTTTTTTTTGCGTATATATCAACTTAAAATTTTGATTAAACTATTTTGGGGTAGGCTATTATATACTATGAGATATAATGGGTTTCCTATTTTAGTCTAGTGGTTATATTCCTAAGAACTTTATTTATATGTCTGTATCTCTCCAATAACTAAATTTGAATTACAAAGTTTAAATAGCCTAATTAGTTCGCAGTTTTCCTCCAATTTCCGACACGCGCCATTTGTAGCGATAAAAGATTATATTCGTAGTAATGGAAAGATTTGCTACTGTGGCGATAGAAATTTATCCGATAGCGCCGCTTATAGCGCTGGAGATTGTGGCGCCGCTCTTAATTAATGGGAGAGGATCGAATATGTAGACATACAAATGTGGCCTCTTCTTTCTCGAGCTATCTGGAGATCAGATTCCTTTGGGAGCATTTACCTTGGAGACTTACGAACTAATTACCTATTACTGGACTAGACGTAGACATATAAATGAAATAAACACAGATAAAAAAGACAATAGATTTATTGAACTTACATGCTTAGTCGCACAGCAACGGGTCACTTCATTGACAATAACGGTGACCAAAATATAACGATTGGTACTAATCGTTTCAGATCTGACTTCATATTAAAATTTAAAAACACATTAACCCCACTCCCAAACGCAGTTCTTTCGTCCTGCGCTGTAAGGACTGCCCGCCATTGGCCCAAGAGGGCCAAGGATGTAAATCTTTCGTCCAATAATCTTTTTTTAATATTTTTGATGATTCAAGTATTCACACGGTTTTTTGCCATTTAAACTTCCTTAAAAATACCGTACGTGGCGTTTTTTTGCTACTAATTATCTTAGCGAAATTAGAACGACTAGCGTCGTCGTTTGACTGAAGCTAGAGTGCAATTTATATTTTTGCTGATTAATATTTTAGACTCTTGGAAGCGGTATTTGAACTCAATTAGGGGACGTTTAATTTCTGCCCGAATCATCTTTAGAAGGAAAGAATCTTATATTTTAAATATATGGTATTCTACTGCTGGTGCAATAGCATTTTTTTTACCGTAGTTTAAAGTTTTAGAAATTAGGTTTTTGAGGCTGACACCCCCCCCCCCACCCAACCCTCTGGGCATGGGTTGTAAAATATGCCCTGGGGGCATATAAGATTTTTATAGAAAGTTTTGTCTTAGAAACTTCAAAAAGGGCTCATATGATTGGAAATTGAAAGGGCTAGTGCCTTTTTTAATAGTCAAAACTGAATGGAGAGCAACTAGCCGTCCTCTCACGCTCACCATTTCTCCGAACACAGTCAATCAAAATTCCGAAATAACCATTTTCTTCAACGTAGTTGAAATTTCCGGAAATAAGTTCTTTGAGGAGGACAGACCCCCCACAGACCCCAGGGCTAAAGTTTTAAGTTATGTCCTGGGGGAATATAAGGTTTTTATAGAAAGCGTTGTCGGAGAAACTTCAAAAAGGGCTCATTCAATTGAGAATTAAGAGGGCTTGTGCCCTTATAATAGGGAGCGCAATAGCGCTGCCTAAGTAAAGAATAATATTGGCACATTGTATTTTTTTTTACAGACCAGGGTATTTCGCATAGAAGGATTTTTCGTAGAAACTTCGAAAAGGGCTCATTTGATTGGAAATTGGAATGGCTAGTGCACCTTATAATAGTCGAAAGTGATTGGAAGGCAACTAACACCCGTTCCAAGCCCACCATTTGCCCAAACACATCCAATTAAAATTTTGAGATAGCCATTTTGTTCAACATATTTGATTTCCAGATAGGAATTACGTTTTGAGGAGGACACTACCCCAACATCCCTCAGGGCTAAGGTTGTAAGTTATACCCTGGGGTCATATAAGAATTTTATAGAAATCTTTGTCGTAGAAACTTCAAAAAGGGCTCATCCGATTGGAAATTCTAAGGGCTAGTGTCCTTTTTAAAAGTCGAAAGTGATTGGAGGGCAACTAACCCCCCTCTCATGCCCACCATTTCCCCAAACACATCCAATCAAAATTTTGAGATGGCCATTTTGTTCAATATAGTTGAAAGTTCTTAGAATCGAGTCTTTGAGTAAGAACCCCCCACCCCACAGTCCTCAGGGCCTATGTTGTAAATTATACCCTGGTGGCTTATAAGGTTTTCATAGAAAGCGTTGTCGTAGAAACTTTAAAAAGGACTCAATCGATCAGAAATTGAAATAGCTAGTGCTATTTTTAAAAGTCAAAAGTGATTGGAGGGCAAATAACCCCCCTCTTACGCCCACCATTTCTCCGAACACATCCAATCAAAATTTTGAGAAAGTCATTTTGTTCAACGTAGTTGAAAGCTGTGGAAATTAAGTGTTTGAGGATAATAACCCCCTCAGAGCCCTCAGGGTAGGGGTTATAAGTTATGCCCTGGAGGCATATAAGGTTTTTATTGAAAGTTTTTTCGTAGAAACTTGAAAAAGGGTATATTTGATTAGAAATTAAAAGGGCTAGTGTCCTTTTGAGTACAATAATCCCCTCAGAGTCCTTAGGGCGAAGATTGCAGGGTATTCCCTGGGGCCATATAATGTTTTTATAGAAATAGTTGTCGTAAAAACTTCAAAAAGGGCTCTTTCGATCGGAAATTGAGAGGACTATTTTCCATTTTAATAGTTGAAAGTAATCGGAGAGAGAATTGCCTCCCCCCCCCCCCGCCCATCAATTACCAAAACCTAAGGGTTTTGGGAGGGGGGTTTGTCATCCTCAAAGCCCTAATTTCCAGAACTTTATAATACGTTTAACAAAATGGCTATCTCAAAATTTTAATTGGATGTGTTTGGGGAAATGGTGGGCGTAAGAGGGGGGCTTGTTGCCCTCCAATCACTTTCTACTATTAAAAAGCGCACTAGCCCTTTCGATTTCCAATCGAATGAGCCACTTTTGAGGTTTCTAGAACAACGATTTCTATAAAAACCTTATATGCCCCCAGGGCATATATTACAACCCTTACCCTGAATAATTAAAAAAAAAACAAGTTTTTTAAACTGAAAGTAAGGAGCGACATTAAAACTTAAAACGAACAGAAATTATTCCGTATATGAAAGGGGCTGTCCCCTCCTCAACGCTTCGCTCTTTAGGCTAATATTGTTTATTGTTTAAAAAAATAAAGTGGTGAGACAGAATTAAAATTTAGCGGAAAGAGCGAGGCGTTGAGGAGGGGACAATCCCTTTCATATACGGAATAATTTCTGTTCGCTTTATGTTTTAATATCGCTCCTTACTTTCGGTTTAAAAAACGTGTTTTTTTTATTTAATTTCTGATCGTTTTTTAGTTAACGCAGCTTTTATTTTGGCTCACCGTCATTGAACAAGAAAACAAAATTTGCATAAAAACTTTATTTTTCTTTTGCGAAATGGATGTCTCTAAGTTTGGTTATGACGTAATTTACAAATTAACTTACGTAACTAACTTCTATATTCGTATATTTTTCTTCTGGCAAAAAATACAAAGTTGCAGATTTTTTCAGATATGAGCTTGAAACCTATGTCATAGGGTTTTCTGATACGCTGAATCTGACGGTGTGATTTTCATTAAAATTCTTTCACTTGTAGGGGATGTTTCCCCCCTCTTTAAAAAATCGGGTAAATTTTCTCAGGTTCGTAGCCTTTGATGAGTAATACTAAACTTAATCAAATTTATATATTTAGAATTAGCATTATAAACACATTCTTTTGATACATTTATTGACATCAAAATTCCGTTTTTAAAAGTTTCGATTACTTTTGAGCCGTATCGGTTTTTTTTTTTTAATGTTTTTTCTATTACGTTTATGTTATTATGTATATGAGGGGGTTCTCCCCTTAGTCAATACCACGCTCTTTACGTTAAAAGTTAAAAAAAAACTTGACTCACAAACCCCTGAATCACAAAGGCCGTTTAATTAGAATAGATAGCTCTTTTGAAAGCACTAAAAATAACTGTGGCGTAAAGAGCGAGGTATTGACTTGGGGGAGAACTCCCTCACATACGTTATAATTTCTGTTCGTTTAGAGTTCTAATGTTGCTTCTTACTTTCAGTTAAAAAAACTTCTTTTTTGTTTTATTTAATTTCTGATCGTTTTTTAAATGATGCTTGGAAATCCGGAGCCCCCTTCATAGAAATGTCCCTTACCCCAAAGAAACATCCTCCATGGAAAGATTCTCCAGAGTAACCCCCTCCTCTAGCCCCCCCCCCTCCAGAAAAAAATCCTTCCTGAAAATGTCTGTATACTTGTATATGTCTGTATACTCTGTATATCTGCATACCCAATAACCAATAAATAATGCTGGCAAGTCCGGCGCCCCCTTCATGGCAATTTCCCTTCCCCCATGAAAACTTCCTTCATGGACAGATCCTCCAACATAACCCCCTACCCACCCACCCACCCCCCACTACCAGAAAAAAACCCTCCTGAAAACTTCTGTATACTTCTCAATAACCAATACTATATGTTAACATTGGGTAAAGTTCATAACTTTTAGCCCTCCTTCTGGGGACTTCGGGGGATTAAGTCATCCTAAAAGACATATTTATCATATGTTCGACCATGCTGAACAAAATGGCTATCTCAAAATTTTGATCGGGTGACTTTGGGAAAAAAATAAGCGTGGGAGGGGGCCTAGTTGCCCTCCAATTTTCTGGTCACTTAAAAAGGGCACTTGAACTTTTAGTTTCCGTTCAAATGAGCCCTCTCACGATATTATAGAACACCTCGATGAATACGATCACCCCTGGGAAAAAAAACAAAAAAAAAACAAATAAAAACGCATCATTTATCTTTCTTCTGGAAAAAAATGCAAAATTCCACATTTTTGTAGATAGGAGCTTGAAACCTCTACAGTAGGGTTCTCTGATACGCTGAATATGATTATGTGATTTTCATTAAGGTTCTATAGCTTTTTAGGGGTCTTTCCTCCTTTTTTTGAAAATCAGTCAAATTTTCTCAGGCGCGTAACTTTTGATAGGTAGCACTAAACTTGATGAAAATTACATATTTGAGATCAGCATTGAAATCTGATTCTTTTGATGTATCTATTGGTATCAAAAACCCGTGTTCTGGAGTTTCGGTTACTATTGAGCAGGGTCGCTCCTTACTTACAGTTCGTTAACCACGAACTGTTTGATTGCTGTGAGGGAGTTGTCATCCTCAAAGACTTAATATGCAGAATATTCAATTACACTGAAAAAATTATTGTCTCAAAATTTTGATTGGATTTGTTAGGGAAAATGGTGGGCATGAAAGGGGGTTAGTTGCCCTTCGATCCCTTTCTACTATTAAAAAATTGCATTGGCCCTTTCAATTCCCAATCGAATGAGCCCTTTTTGAAGTTTCGACGACAACCCTTTCTAGAAAAATCTTATATACCCCAGGGCATAGCTTACAAACCTTACCTTGAGGGCTGTGTTGGGGTTATCATCCCCAAAGACCTAATTTCAAGAAATTCCAAACACGTTGAATAAAATAGCTATCTTAAAATTTTGATCGGATATTTTTGGGGAAATCGTGGGCCTGAGGGGGGAATAAGTTGCCCTCCAATTACTGTCGACTATTAAAAATGGCACTAGCCATTCCAATTTCCAATTGATTGAGCCCTTTTTAAAGTTTCTACGACAACTCTTTCTATAAAACCTTATATGCTCCCAGGGCATAACCTACAAGCCTTGCCCTGAGGGGTGGGGGGGGGGGAGTTCTTCGTCATCCTCAAAGACATAATTCCCATAATTTTCAGCTACGTTGAACAAAATGGCTATCTCAAAATTTTGATTGGATGTGTTTGGGGAAATGATGTGCGTAAGAGAGTGGTATATTGTCTTCTAATCACTGTCAAATATTAAAAAGGGCATTAGCCCTTTCAATTTCCAATCAAATGAGCCCTTTCAGAAGTTTCTAAGACAACACTTTCTATAAAAACCTTACGGTATATGCCCCCAGGGCATAACTTTCAACTCTTGCCCTGAGGGTTGTGGGCGGGGGGGGGGGGGCGGGAGGGGTATCATCCTCCAAGACCTAATTTCCAGAACTTCATACTACGTGAACAATATGGCTATCTGAAAATTTTTGATTGGATGTGTTTGGGGAACTGGTGGGCGTGAGAGGTGGGTTAGCCCTCCAATCACATTCGACTATTAAAAAGGGCACTAGCCCTTTGAATTTTCAACGAATGATCCCCTTTTGAAGCTTCTAGGATAACATTTCCTACAAAATTCTTGTACGCCCCAAGGGCAAAACTTACAACCCTTGCCCTGAGGGCTCCGTGGGAATTGTCATCATCAATGACAAAATTTCCAGAACTTTCAACTACTTTGAAAAAATGACTATCTCAAAATTTTGATTGGATGTATTTGGAGGAAAGGTGGGCGTGAGAGGGAGGGTGGCTAGTTGCCCTCAATTTTACTTTCTACTATTAAAAAGGGCATTTAACTTTTAATTTTCAATCGAATTGGCCCTTTTTGAAGTTTCTACGACAAAGCATTCTAGAAAAGTCTTATATGCCCCCAGGGCATAAATTACAACCCTTACTCTAAGGGTTGTCGGGGGTTGTCATCCCCAAAGACGTAATTTCCAAAACTCTCGACTACATTGAACAAAATGGCTATCTCAAAATTTTGATTGGATGTGTTTGGGGAAATGGTGAGCGTAAGAGGAGGGTTAGTTGCCCTCCAATTACTTTCGACTATTAAAAGGGTCACTAGCCCTTTCATTTTTCAATTGAATGAGCCCTTTTTGAAGTTTCTGCGTCAATGCTAACTTTAAAAACCTTATATGACCCCTGGGCATAACTTACAAGCCTTGCCCTGAGGGATGTGTTGGGTTTGTCATCCTCAAAGACGTAATTTCCAGAGCTTTCAACTACGTTGAAAAAATGACTTTATAAAATATTTTATTGGATGTGTTTGGGGAAATGGTGGGCGTCAGAAGAGGGCTAGTCGTCCTCCAATCACTTTCTACCATTAAAAAGGGCACTAGCTCTTTCAATTTCCAGTCAAATGAGCCCTTTTTGAAGTCTCTACGACAACCCTTTCTAGAAAAATCTTATATGCCCCCAGGGCATAACTTACAACCCTTATTCTGAGGTCAGTCGGGGGGTTGTCATCCCCAAAGACATAATTTTTAGAACTTTCAACTACGTTGAACAAAATGGCTATCTCAAATTTTGATTGGATGTGTTTGGGGAAATGGTGGGCTTGTGACGGGGGTCAGTTGCCCTCCAATTACTTTCGATTAATAAGTAGGCCACTAGCCCTTTCAATTTTCAATTGAATAAGCCCTTTTTGAAGTTTCTACGACAACGCTATATGTAAAACCTTATATGCCCCAAGGGCATAGTTTTCAACCCTTGCCCTGAGGGTTGTGGGGGGGGAGGGTTGTCATCCTCAAAGACCTAATTTCCAGAAATTTATACAACGTTGAATAAAAATGGCTATCTCAAAATTATGATTGGATGTGTTTGAGGAAATTGTGGGCTTGAGAAGGGGGTTAGCTGCCCAACAATCACTTACGACTACTAAAAAGGGCACTAGCCCCTTCCGATTTCCAATCGAATAAGCCCCTTTTGAATTTTCTACAATAACCCTTTCTATAACCCTTACCCTTATACTTACAACCCTTACCCTGAGGGCTGTGTGGGGGTTGTCATCCTCAAAGACATAATTTACAGAATTTTCAACTACGATCAAAAATGACAATCTCAAAATTTTAATTGGATGTGTTTGGGGAAATGGTGGGCCTGACAGGGGGGTTAGCAGCCTTCCAGTCACTTTCTGCTATTAAAAAGGGTACTATTTCTTTCAATTTCCAATCGAATGAGCCCATTTTGAAGTTCCTACGACAACGCTATCTGTAAAAACCTTATATGCCCCCTGGGCATAACATACAAGCTTTGCCCTGAGGGTTGTGTTGGGTTTGTCATCCTGAATGACATAATTTCCAGAACTTTCAACTACGTTGAAAAAATGACTATATAAAACTTTTTATTGGATGTGTTTGGGAAAATGGTGGGCGTCAGAGGGGGGTTAGTTGTCCTCCAATCACTTTTTGCTATTAATATTTAATATTAATATTTAAGGCACTAGCCCTTTCAATTTTCAATTGAATAAGCCCGTTTTGAAGTTTCTACGACAACACTATCTGTAAAAACCTTATATGTCCCCAAGGGAATAGTTTTCAACCCTTCCCCTGAGGGTTGTGGGGGGGGGGAGTTGTTATCCTCAAAGACCTAATTTCCAGAACTTTATACAACGTTGAATAAAAATAGCTATCTCAAAATTATGATTGGAAGTCTTTGGGGAAATGGTGGGTGTGAGAGGGGGGTTATAACCCCAGGGTGTAACTTACAACCCTTACCTTGAGGGCTGTGTGGGGTTTCGCATCCTCAAAGACATAATTTGCAGAATTTTCAACTACGATCAAAAAATGACTATCTCAAAATTTTAATTGGATGTGTTTGGGGAAATGGTGAGCGTGAGAGGGGGTTAGCTGCCTTCCATTCACTTTCTGATATTAAAAAGGGTACTATCCCTTTCATTTTCCAATCGAACGAAGTTCCTTTTTGGAGTTTCTACGACAACCCTTTCTAGAAAAATCTTATATGCTCCAGGGCATAACTTACAATTCTTACGTGAGGGGTGGGGGTGGGGGGGGTCGTCATCCCCAAAGACCTAATTTCCAAAATCGAATGAGCCCTTTTTGAAGTTTTTACGACAACCCTTTTTAGGAAAATCTGATATGCCCGCAGGGCATAACTTACAACCCTTATTCTGAGGTGTGTCGGGGTGTTGTCATCCCCAAAGACCTAATTTCTAGAACTTTCAACTACGTTGAACAAAATGGCTATCTCAAAATTTTGATTGGATGTATTTGGGGAACTGGTCGGCATGACAGGGGGGTTAATTTCACTCTAATCAATTACCATTCAATTTCCAATCAAATGAGCCCTTTTTGAAGTTTCTACGACAGCGCTTTCTATAAAAACCTTATATACCCCAGTGCATAACTTGCAACCCGTGCCCTAAGGGCTCTGAAGGGGTTAATAATAAATAATAATGATAATTAAAAAATAATAAATAATAAATAAAACACTATTCACCAATTAGATTGGGCAAGAATTGTCTGCTTCTGAAGAGGCACGGTCACTTGAATTTGAATCTAAGTCTAAATGAGAGGAGCTCGATTTGCAAGCAAATCCTGTTGAAGAGAGTCTTAATGACTGTGAAAGCGACTGAGTGTTCCACTCTTCTGATCCAGTGCTTAGTTAATTAAAGTCATCAAAGTGTTACAAACCTCTTTTTTAATTGTATTTTAAACTTTTATAAATAAATACAAAATAGCATGTATATGATATGCGGAATGTGGCTGAATACGGTTATTTAAATATGCAAGGCTGTTAGGGTAACATTTATTAGGTTTAAATGTAGAAAAAAAATGACTAATATGATTTTACTCCCAAATAATGCTACATTTGATTTATTTATTTCATTTTTTTATATTTTTAAATGGATTTCCGAAATCAGACACTGTCCAATTGCTAAGGTATTACCTTAAGCACAAAATTACCAAAGGAATAAACTAGACAGTTAATAAAATTAATGAAACCCTAGATGAAGGGGAATTACCTTTTTAAGCCCAGGAAAATCGGAATCATTAGAAAATTTCACTGAAACCTGGAAGTGTTGCTTAAAAAGAAATGCTCAACTGGTCTTGTAGCTACAGGACAACTTTAACATCAATTTTACCCTTTACTTCCTAGGGAGTACCTTATTTTACCTTATTTTACCAATTTTACCTTATTTTACCAATTTTACTTTATTTTACCAATTTTACCATCTTTACTTACCGATTTTTCATTTTACGGTAATTTCACAACACTAATACGGATGCAGTAAGATGAGCACCAAGAGGGAATGCCACTCCCGGCGAAGGCCTACGAATAAAGACGAAACTAATACCTTAAAAAACTTGAAGTGGTAGCAAGTTGATAAGACCAATAATCATAGGCAGCGCAGTAGCGCTGCCTAAGTAAAGAACGATGTGGGTACAACTTATTATTTTTTTATTTTCTTTTTCACCAGTGCACTTCGTATAGAAGGAGTTGTCATTAAACTTTTGAACGAACTCATTGGATTGGAAATTGAAAATTCTAGTGCCCTTTTTAAGAGTCAAAAGTGATTGGAGGGCAACGAGTCTCCCTTTTCACTCCCATCAATTCCTGAAACATTTCAAATTTAGTTAGCCATTTTGTTCAGCATAATTGAAAGGTGCAGCAACTATGTCTCTGGGGATGTCCAGCCCCCTCCCACAGTCATCAGGGCAAGGGCAGTTAGTTATGCAATTCGCATATTGCTTACATATAGTATTTGTTATTGAGGAAAATGTTTGACCTTTTGTGTTCCAAAAGACGAAGGGCATTCAGGTGAACCTCACAGATAATGCTGAGGTGAGTTTGAGCTAAATTAAATACGTTAATTGCATACAGGTTGTCAAAAGTGTGCAATTGAAGAAAGACCGAGTTATTTTAGAACCTTTAGGAAATGAGGAGGGGGATGAACAATTCACCAATAAGGTAATATACCAACGCTACTACTACTACTTCTACTACCACTACCACTACTAATATTACTACAACAACAAGTACTACTACTACAACTACTGCTTCTGTAAGTCTAAGGGTATGAAGAAGAAAATTTGAGGGGAAATTTGAACTAAACCAGAACACTCTTTGTGAATGCAGATTGTCAAAAGGGCGTATCTCAGGAATGGATTAGGGCATTAAATGGAAACTTTCAATGAAGAAAAACTTCCAGTAATATCTTAGGAATGGATTGGTATTTGAAGTTGAAACTTCCATTGGGCAATATTTGAATCCAACTTCTACTACTACTAACACTACTACCACCATTATTACTGCTACTACTTTGGCAACTAGTAATAATTCTACTACTGCAACTGCTATTACTACTGGTACTACTACATTTGTGACTAAACCTAAGGGTATTAAGGGGGAAAATTTGGTGAATGTTGAAACAGTATAAATATAAACAAAATACACTATACGCATACAGATTGTCAAGAGGACGTATCAGCAATGCCTCAGGAATGGTTTATGATATTAAGTTGAAACTTTCAGCGTGGGTTGAGGGGAATGTTGAAAAAAAAACATGGGTATTGTGTGGATTCTGCTACTAATGCTACTAATCAGGAAGGGCTTACATTATTAGGCTGGATGAATGACTCAAGAACGACTGAGGGTATTAAGTTAAAACTTTCAGGGCTACTATAATTAGTACTTCTCTCACTACAATTGAAGTGAATCAAAAGAATGAAAGTGCATCCAGGTTGTTAAAACAGCATATATACAATGTTTCAGGAATGGTATTAAGTTTTATTTATCAGGAAAACTTGAGGAGGTGTAAAACTAAATTAAACAATGCTATATGTGTCCAGATTTTCAAAAGGGCGTATGTTATTAAAAATTGCTATTGAAATACAACAATAGTTTTACGCTTGGAAAATTATTTGACTTTATTTCTGCTCGTTTTTGGTTTAACGTAGCTAATTCACTTTTTATTGAAAAACCTATTTTGTGAAAATTTGTTTTAAATGATTTTATCATATGCTTATCTTTTTGAGGTTGTGAAGTTTCGGAGGTGAAGTAGCACCGCTTTTACTCTTTAAAAAAAAGCTTAATCGTGTATATTCATTAAATTAAGCTTAGGAAAGATATAGCTTATTCCCATAGACACGTGTTTCCTTAAATAATTAATAATTCTATCCCAACTTCTCAAACGACACGATAGAGAAACATTAATTTTGCATTATTTCTCTCTATCCTATAAGTGATTTCCAAGAAATTGAAAATTTATCCGGATAAACGACCACTATAGTTTTCCTTATATATTCTAAAAAAACACCAAGAAGCGTGGATAATCAAAAATTCAAAAACATGTGCAACATAGAAAGGCAAAAATTATGGATATTTCACCGGATCCTTAGGTAATTTTAAAATTATTACCTGGTTATAATTATCTTTTCAAAATTAGCGGCATTGGTGTCAATCAGACCAGGGGTCAAGCAAGCCTTTGGCCTTCGTAGGATTTGCTTACCTCCTTCCACTGAATTCTCTTGCTTAGATTTATAGCAATACTGATGCAAAATTTTTGCTATATGAGATGAGATGAGATGGGTTTTATTTTTAACTAATAATTACATCATACTTAACTGTCACTCACCACATTTTTTAAATAATACTATCAACCAAAGGTAGAAATAGTAAGAACGTATGACGTTTTATTAAGCCACTATTGTGGCTTGAGCAGCGTCACACAATCTTTCATCATAAACCAAACTCATTCACTCTTCCTACTCTTTTCTTACTAAATATGAATGTTTTTTTTTCAGAAAGCTTTTCTATATTTGGTAAAATTCTTAACGTTTTCTAGTATTTTTGGCAAAGTAAATTTTCTCGATTTTAGTAGCAAATTTAATTCATGGTTTAAATTTGACTTGCTAAAGAAGCCAGCTACAGGCTAAGCAAATTATGCTAGAAGCTAATTTGACCTGGATTGGCAAAGTTCCTTATTATTTTTAGCATTTTTGGCAAGGTACAGTTTTTCGTAATTTTAATAGCAAATTCTATTTATGGTTTCACCTTGGCTTACCATAAAAGCCCGCTATAGACTAAGTAAGTTACGCTACAGGCTTATTTGCCATAGTTTGGCAAAATTCTTTATCATTTTTTGCCTTTTTAGCAAGGTGAAGTTTTTCCCGGTTTTTATAGCAAATTCCATTCACGGATTCAACTTGGTTTACCATAGAAGCCCGCTACAGGCTAAGTTAGCTACAGTACAGGCTAGTTTGCCTGGGCTAGTTGTTTTTTTAATTTTTAGCAAGGTAAATTTTGTCTCGATTTTTATAGCAAAGTCCATTCATGGTTTCAACTTAGATTACCATAGAAGCTTGCTACAGACTAGCAAAACAATTAAGGTCAGCCAAACTAAAAAATTTTAACAAAAAGCCAGACAAAAAGGCCAACTTCTGGAACATCTTGGTCAGCAGAAAGCTTCCTCCCACATTCTTTTTCCTCACAATAGTTAACAGCCTGAACTCTCAGTCTTTTCAAATAGCCCTCGCGTCAAACAGGTTGCAGTCCAGCCTTAGATCTTCACAAATAAGACCTATATAGACTTGGCCACTTCAATCTAGACGCTTTAGTGCTTCAATTGAAAAGCTGAACACTGAACCAGACACGTACGCAGGATTTTTTTTTCGGGGGGGACCAAACCTTCTAAACAAAAGATAAAAGGCAAATTATATTACGTAACATCTACAAAAACAAAAAACGCAAGTATCAAGAAATAGAGACTCGTCTTATATTGCAAATTGCAACCTACGAGCAGCACTAAGAGCAAACTTTTCCAGAATCTCATCCACTTATACAAAACATCTCGATGCATATTCAAAAATGAAAAGCCATTTAGTCGACCTTCATCCATTCGACCGCAGATACAGGTTTTTAGCCTTTTCATTGAAGAAAATGACCGTTGGGAAATATGCCTCGCTAACACTCAGCCAGGCACTTCCGTCTTTGGAAAAAGACAGGGAGCTACTTTCAGCCACTTTGCCTGCCATAGTTGAAGCTCAGCCTTCATAGCGGACTCCAAGCTTGCTAGATCTGAGGCACATAACTTGATCATTTCTTTAACATCGCCAATAAGCTCTTTTACGACAATAGATGGCAGGATTCTAATGAGGCATTTCAGAATAACTTTGTGCTTTGTGAATCGAGATTCAAAAGATTTTATGAGTTGGTCCACAAATGGATGAAAAGGGAAATTTGATAGTAAAATTCTATGTCCTTTCTGCCGGGATATCATATAGGGTGTTGACGACATTTCTCTTTCGTGGCATGGCATGATCCGTGGCGTGGCATTTCATGGTGTGGCAATGTGATTTCCAGCTCTTGACATATGCAAATGACTTTCGGAAACAGCTGACCAAACTTCTCCTCCACCTTATTTCGTGTATCTTGAAACATATCTGTTACACATTTTAAACACTGAATGCTCATACCCAAATCGATGATTTTTGACTGCAATAGCTTAGAAAAATTCAGTGTGGACCTCAGAAATAAATCCATCACATTAAGGGTCACTATATAGTCCAAGCTCAGGATGTTATTGAGCATACTTCTGGCTTTTGATGACTTCATGGATTCCCCATTTGTCTCTATATCTTGGGGCATTAAAGATCGGAGCAACTAATTTCTTTGATATGTGTATTGCAACGTGTCTTTTGATCCCTCGAGTTTCGCACACTTCTTTCAGATTGACTTCAGTGTAAGCTTTTAAGACAGCGCTTCGTTTGGCACTGAAATGAAAGAAATTAACTGTTTCACGACTAACCCCCATACAGTGCTTGATATCAGGGATCTTGCTCGAGTCCGTCAATACCAAAATCAAGGAGTGGGCGACAGAGGGAACATACTTGGTGAGTGATTATTTGTTCGAGATAAAAGCCTGGGTTCCTGACTAATTCTCACTCTTGTTTGCAGCCCCATCATACCCTTGTCCCCCGCATAGTTTCATATCGAGACCGGGTTTCTCCATTCGACTTAAGATAAACTGACCGAGGCTTTCACCTCACAAGTCTTCAACAACAGCAAGCTCGACAAACTCTTCCCTGATCTGAAAAGTTTCGCTGTTCAAAAATCGAAACCCTAGAGCCATCTTTTCCTGCCCTGATATGTCGGTTGTCTCGTCTGCCAGGATAGAGAAAAAACGAGCCAATTTCACTTGATCAACAATCATTCTAGTAATGAGCTGTCCACAAATATCAACTAGTTCGCTCTGAATTCTCGGCCTGCAGTACTGGGCATTGTCCGCACTCTTTTCAAACACCTCTTTCATTGTTCGATTGTCTTTCATCCGATTGTGTAGCAAGGTCCTAAGATTTTCATATTTTTTTACAGGCTCTACAAAGGTCAATTTCTCCGAATCCTGGCCCTCGCGCAGTGCGAGTCCTTGCCGACCACACAACAGTGTTCATTGTATTATGAAACGAAACCGTTTTCTGTTTATTTCTATTTCAGCTCTTTTCTGAGTATTCAAGATTTCTACTACAGAGGACTGTTGCCTGCTCACTGTTGCCAGAAAACTTGCCCCCCAATCAACAACGTCCTTATGGTAGTAGTATGACTGATGTTTAGAATAGTCTCCAAGGACAGACAGACAGATGGGCAGAAACACAGACAGATAGAGAGACAGACGTACACACAGAGAGAGCCACAGACATACATGTACAGATAGTCAGACACATAAGCACAGACACACAGACAGAGAGGGAAACAGACACACACGCACACACACAGACACACAAGGAAACACACGCACAGACAGATAGACACACAGACAGACGGGCTGATACTCACACACAGAGACAGAAATTCACACACACAGACATACTCAAACGGAAAGAAAAACAGACGGACAGATACACACGCACCCAGAGACAGACATACACGCACAGACACACACAAACAAAAATACACGCACAGAAAGACAGAGAGAAAGACAGCCAGACAGATACACACACACAAAGACAGACAAAAACGCATACATACGAATGAACAGACAGGCAGACGGAAATAAACATACACACAGAGAGACACAGACACACACGCACACACACAAAAAGAGACAGACACACAGCCAGATAGACAGACGGGCAGATACACAGACACACAGACAGACAGACACACATACAGACACACAGACAGACAGACTGACACACAAACAGACACACAAACAGACAGACAAACAGACAGACAAACAGACAGACACACAGACAGACACACAGACAGACACACAGACAGACACACAGACAGACACACAGACAGACAAACAGACAGACAAACAGACAGACAAACAGACAGACAAACAGACAGACAAACAAACAGACAGACAGACAGACAGACAGACAGACAGACAGAGAGACAGACAGACAGACAGACATACAGACATACAGACAGACAGACAGACAGACAGACTGACACACACACACACACACACACACACACACACACACACACACACACACACACACACACACACACACACACACACACACACACACACACATACACACACATATATACATATACACACACGTACACATACACACACACACACTCACACACACACACACATACACACTCACACACCCACACACACACACCCTCTCTCACACAAACACAGACACACACACACCAACCCACTCCATCACACACCCACACCCACACACACACACACACACACACACATGCACACACACACACAAACACACACATATATATACAACACACACACATACATACACCATACAACAACATAAAAAACACAAAAAACATAAAAAAGGTACAAATACAAATGAATAAATAAATCTTAGAACAAGTAAAGCTTAAACTGAATATGAAGATCAAGCTAAATACAAACAACTATGTTTTGCTATTGAAGCTTAAATGAAACCCAAAACGAACAGAAATTAAATGAACAATCATAGTAAAGAAACATACAATAGATACTAATATACATGAATAAATGAATCTTAAAATTTGTGAAAATTAAACTAAATATACAAATCAAGCTTCAAACGATCAAAAATCACTACAAACAAGAGTGTTGGTGCTGCCTCCTTCTCTTACCGTAAAAGTGTAAGACCTACTGCGTCATTGCTGCTTTACTGCAAACTCTATGTGTCTTGAACAGTCTTGGAAAGTATAAATAAAATCTAAATGAATATATAATATATAATGATATTAATTATTGAAAGATCATCAGTTCCAGTTTAATTTCGCTATAATTTTTATTTTCATTTTCAATGCTGTAATAATTGAAAAAGGAAATATTTTTGACATAATTCGTTTTCAGCGAGGCACCAATGACGCAGTAGACTGTAGACTTTTACAGTTAGGGAAGGAGGCAGTATCGAAACTCTTGTTTGTAGTAAAACTGTATTTATCTTGAGCAGTCTTGGAAAGAACTAATAAAATTAAACTGAATATTTTATATATATTGATATTAATTGCTGAAAGCTCATCACTTCAAAACTTTGTTTACTGTAATTTTTATGTTTTATTTTTTAATACTGTAATAAGGGCAAAAGAAAACGTATGTAACATAATTCGTTTATAAATTCGTTTTACAATTCGTTATAATTCATGAGTCCGTCGGTGTCAACAATAAAACAGAGATTTCTATGAATCATCCTAATAGGATTTAATTTGATGACTTTAAAAACAAGCAATGCGAGCAAGGATGAACTTGTAAAGAGTTTAACTTGCGTTTTACCCCATGATGTTACTTCACATTTGTAGAATACTGAAAAACTGAGTATGAGGGTTCATCCGCACGAGGGTTCAGTTACACGAAGGTTCAGTTTGATGGAGGTTCATATGCAGGGGGTTCAGTTGCCCAGGGGTTCAATTGATCGGGGGTTCAGTTACACGGGGCTCTGTTAAATGGGATTGAATTGCACTGGGATCGAGTTGCAAGAAGATTCAGTTAAATAGGGTCCAATTGTACGAAGATTCCGTTATGTGACAGCTCAGTTGCGAGGACTTCCAGTTACAAGGGCTCAGTTGCTTAGGGCTCAGTTACACGGGGGTTCAGTCGCAATGGAACCGAATAAAAGGAATTGCCCCCCCCCCCAAAAAAAAAACACCTGACGTTGGAATTAGCTCTCACTGCTAGAGATACTGATTACAAGCATTTAGTGCCCTTCTCTGACCAATCTACCTCCAAAAGAAGTAGGACCAAGAAGTAGGACTCGCTCTTCAGTTCATGTTCTTTTTTTGGGAGGGGGGAAGAGGGGATTTGACATCTCCTGATAGTTTTCGTTTACGATTCATAATGAACTTAAAGATTCCCTTCAGCCTTTTTTCTCTTTCATACATTAAGTCTGGCATGGACTACCCGAAGGAGCCATTGTTTTTGTTCTTTAACCCAATAACCTGCCCTAGTACATGCTTTGGTTACAAAGGGCGTATTTCAGGCTCAACAAAATGTAGCTTTTTTCGTCTCAGCTGACGTTCCAATTTAGCCAGAATAACAGAGAAGTAACTTTTCATGTACTTTTCAGTAGCTTTTCCTAAAGATAGTTAATACCGTCATTTGTGACGTAATTGTTCATTATTGTTCTTTTTTTTTATTAATGTCTATTTGAAACAAATTGAAGTATTATTTTAATGAAAGATTATTGAGTACATTTGGAGTTCATGAAGATTATGCCCTTATAAACCTCTAAGCCAGTAGTTATTTCTTAGCCATTCCTGGTAAATGTCATTTCAAATATTTTCTGTAGTAAAGTTACTATGGTTTGCAATGTGGAATATACCCAGAATCTATCTTCAGCAAAGGCAATCCTATTTCTCATCAGGCTTGGATGAGGTCCGACAGCCTATTCGGTCTGATGTTCTGAAAACAGTATTTCCAAGAAAAAATATTCTTACAGAACCTGGAATTAAGAATAGATTTTCTAAACATACTACTAGGAAACAATCCATCACTTTGTCCCACGTTTGATGAAACCAACTGTTCCTGTCTAAGCCTCCCTCTTGTCTCTCCAAAGAATTTGGATTGGTTCTCCATTAGGACCCAACCGATATTGATTTTGGAGTCCAATCCCGTACCGATATAATTTGCCAATAAACTTGCCTCCAAAAAAAATAGAGTTTAACCCCCCCCCCCCCTTTCTCTGGCCATATTCATACTCATGTGCTTCACCCAGGTCTAATATGTACCAAAGAACAGCCTCAATAAATCACTTTCGATTACAAAAATTAGGACATTTACAAGAATTGTTTGATTTTTGTTACATGTACTGATCAGCAGCTTCTGAGCACACAAACGAAATGGCAAATATTTACTGAAGTGACAAATAAGAAAAAAATTAATCAAAGAAGCGGATTTAGCTAAATAAGCACAAATACGTTGAATTTCTCATTGACAGAAGCATAAAATATTTATTGAAATTGAATGTTCAAAACCCAAATTTCAATCGGGGGATCGTACTAACGAATTCATGCAAAGCACAGTGGATACAAGGATGCAGCTAGAGTTTTAAGTATAGAGGAAGGATTTGAAAAATGTGTTGACAAAATCGTCCAGTAAGCCGACAAATGCGGACACTTAAGCTAAATTTTGATGGTGAATAAGTAGATAGTTGATTGGTATTGACACGCAGCGATATCCTGGATCTTTCACCCACGCAAGTGATCATTCATTTAACAAAAATGCATGGTTTATTGTTCTTTTTAGTTGTTTTGGTAGAAGATGTACGTTCTTGAAGTCACCATAGGTTTCGAACACTGGTGAACCAGGTTTGTATTGACAAGTATTAACGACAAATATACTTTGACTCACCTCTGCTGAAAACCAGGATCTTGCATGTAAAACCAACATATTCACAGGCAACTTTGTGTTAACTAAGCATTTAGCACATTCCACTATGCAGTTCGCAGAAGAAGTTCAACAAGTCGAAGATGGTATCCTTCAAAATTCTAAAATACTTGATCTAGGCCAGGCTAAATGTCATTAAATGAAAGTGAGTAATGGAAAAAATTAATCGAGTTACCTGTGTACAGTTAGGCCTGTTGAGAAGGAGAGATGTTAAGAAAACCATCCTTTACTTCATAATATGTAGAAAAATTGTAGACCTAAATAATCATTGCTAAAAGTGCTTCACTACTTTAGGAAACGAAGCCCACATTTAAAAGTCCATCACTTCATCACTAATCGACATTTTCTTAAAATTATACTTTTGCTACTTTAGGCTAACTCAGAAAGGGGTTAGGCCTAGGTTAGGATAATGGAACTTTCAGGGAAGGGTCTACAGACTAAAGTGTGTACCTCCATTTCTTGGTAAATATATACCAAATCTTATTATTGATTTATGAATAAATTGAATACACCATTTTATGCATTTTTTTATGCTTTTTAAAAATATAATAATAATTTATATTGGAAATGTATTTCAGCCCCCCCCCTATATAGGCTATGCCAATTCAGGGTATATATTTCTACATTAGGGGGTGGCGGCAAATTTTGTTTCTGATGTAAGTGGGAGGTAAGTTTAAACTTTGCCCTCACCCCCTCAATGTAGAAATATATAGCCTACCCTGAATTGGCATATATAGGGGGGGGGCGCTGAAATTCATTTCTGATAGACATGATTATTATATTTGTAATCAGCATAAAAAAGGCATCAAATGGTGTATTCACTTTATTCCCAACTCAATAATATGATTTGGTATATATTTACCCATTCATTCTCCTCCCTCTAGAGGGTCCTGACCTTTGAAAATCTGTTTGTTATAAAAGTGAAGCCTTGAAACCTTCCTCACCCACCATTTCCCCAAACACATCCAATCCAAATTTTGAGATAGCCATTTTGTTCAAAATAGTTGAAAGTTCTGGAAATTATATCTTTGAACAAGACAATCCCCCCCCCCCTCCAAGGTCTTCAGGGCAAGGGTTATAGGATATGCTCTGGGGGCATATATGGTTCTTATAGAAGGAATGCTGTATAAATTTCAGAGAGGGCTCATTTGATTCAAAATTGAAAGTTCTAGTTCACTTTTTAAGAGTCAAAAGATATCCAAGGGCAACTAGCCCCCCCTCTCATACACCCTTTTCCCCCCAAGCTTATCCAATAAATTTTTTAGAATAGTCATTTCATTAAAAATAATTCAAAGGTCAAATAAGAAAAACTCCTGTGTCAACACAACCCTCGAGGGCCCTGAGGCAGGCATTGTAAGTAATGCTCTGGGGGCATATATTGTTTTTATGGAAGGGATGCTTGTATAACCTTTGGAGAGGGTTCATTTGATTGGAAATTAAAAGTTCTTGTTCACTTCTTTAAGAGTAAAAAAAGATCAAAGGGCAGCTAGTCCCCCCCTCCATGCCCTAAATGCATCCAATAAAAATTTTAGATTGACATTTTGTTAAAAATAGTTCAAATTTCAGATAACAAAAATTTCAGTGTCAACAGAGCCCCCCAGGGCCCAAGGGTAGGACAAATAGATTATATGACAAATAGACAAATTGTCATGTAGATTATATGACAAATAGAAATTGTCATATAAATTTCACAGGGGGGGGGGCATTTCAAAGGGGCAAACTTTTTTCACTTTGATATTGTTACTTTGATACCAGTTTTGATGAACATTTGATTTTTTTTTTTTTTTTTTTTTTTTTTAGAATTTGATTTTAAAATAAGGAATTTTTTAAAACTTGAAACGTTTTGCAATAAAAAAAACAAACACATATTAATTTAAAAAAAACTCTGAAAAATAAGTTTTTCAAGGAAAAGTAAAGGCCATTTTAAACTTAAGCCCAGCAGATACAAATACCTGTTAAAATTCAAACTCAAAAGAACCAGAAATTCCTATTAAAGAATAAATAAAACCCAAAACAAACAAAAATTAAATAAACAGTCATAGGAAAAAACATACAGCAAGTAATAATATAAATGAATAAATAGATCTTGAAGCAAGTAATGCTTAGACTGAATACAACAATCAAGCTTAAAACAAAAAAGAATATTTTGCTACTGAAGCATAAATGAAACTTAAAATGAACAGAAATTAAATAAACAATCAATGCAAACAAACATTCAATAGATATTAATGTAAAGGAATAAATAAAACTTAAAAAAAGTGAAACTTAAATTAAATATGTAAATCAAGCTTGAAACGAACAAAAATCACTACAAGCAAGAGTTTGGTTATTGCCTCCTTCTCTCACTGTCAAAGTCTAGACCTACTGTGTCATTGGTGCTTTACTGAAAACTATATGTGTCTTGAACAGTCTTGGAAAGTATAAACAACATCACATTTAATATTTGATATATAATGATATTATTCGTTGAAATATCCATCAGTTCAAGAGTTTATTTCGAAGTAATTTTATTTTCCTTTCTAATGCTGCAATAACTGGGAAAGAAAATATTTGTAATATATTTTGTTTTCAGTGAAGCGCTAATGACGCAGTAGGCTCTTGGTTTTTATTTACAGTTAAGGAAGGGGACAGTATCCACACTCTTGTTTGTTGTGAAACTATATTTGTCTTGAACAACTTTAGAAAGAACTAATAAATAAACTGAATATTTGATGTATAATGATATTAATTGCTGAAAGCTCCTCAGTTCAAAATTTTACTATAATTTTAATGTTTATTTTCAATATTAAGTACAAAAGAAAATATTTGTATTATAATTCGTTTTCAGTAGAGTGTCAATGATGCAGTAGATTTTACACTTTTACAGTGAGAGAAGGAGGCAAAACCCAAACTCTTGTTTGTAGAGATTTTTGTTCGTTTCAAGCTTGATTTGCATATTCAATTTAAGTTTCACTTGTTTTAAGATTTATTTATTCATTTACATTAATATCAATTGTATGTTTATTTGCATTGATTGTTTATTTAATTTCTGTTTGTTTTAACTTTCATTTATACTTCAATAGCAAAATATTTTTTTTTAAGCTTGATTTTCATACTGAATCTAAGCATTACTTGCTTTAAAATCTATCTATTCATTTATATTATTACTTGTTGTATGTATTTTTCCTATGATTGTTTATTTAATTTCTGTTTGTTTTGGGTTTCACTTATTCTTTAATAGTAGTTTCTAGTTGTTTTGAGTTTGAATTTCAACAGGTATTTGTATCTGCTGAGCTTAAGTTTAAGATGGCCTTTACTTTTCTTTGAAAAACTTATTTTTCAGAAAGCTTTTTTTTAATTAATTTTTGTTCGTTTTTTGATTGTAAAAAGTTTCAAGTTTTAAAAAATTCCTTATTTCAAAATCAAACACTAAAAAAAAATCAAAGGTTCATTAAAACTGGTATCAAAATAACAATATCAAAGTGAAAAAAAGTTTTTCCCCTTTGAAATGCCCCCCCCCTTTGAAGTTTATATGACAACCCCTTCTATGTGAAGTGCCTCTGGGAAAAAAATTAATGGGGTGTGGGGGGAGGCTAGCTGCCCTTGGATCACTTTACTCTTAAAAAGTGAATTACAAATTTCAATTTCCAATCAAATGAGCCCTCTATGAAGTTTATACAAGCATCCCTTCCATAACAACCATATATGCTCCCAGGCATAACTTACAACACCTACCCTTTGACCCTGGGGGGCTCTGTTGACACTAGAGGTTTTGTATCTGAAATTTGAACTATTTTTAACAAAATGTCAATCTAACATTTTTTATCTGATGCATTGAGGGCGTGGAGGGGGGGGGGGAGGACTAGCTGCCCTCTGATCTCTTTTGACTCTTAAAAAGTGAACAAGAACTTTTAATTTCCAATCAAATGAACTCTCTCCAAAGGTTATACAAACATCCCTTCCATAAAAACAATATATGCCCCCAGAGCATTACTTACAATGCCTGCCTCAGGGCCCTGGAGGGTTTTGTTGACACATGAGTTTTTCTTATATGAACTTTTTTATTATTTATAATGAAATGACTTTTTTTTAAATTTTATTGGACAGGCTTGGGGAAAAAGGGTGTTTTTCTGGGGGGGGGGGCTAGTTTCCCTTGGATATCTTTTTACTCTTAAAAAGTGAGCTAGAACTGTCAATTTCCAATCAAATGAGCCCTCTCTTAAGTTTATACAAGCATTCCTTCCATAAGAATGCTAGCGATTCGTCCTATCGCTAGCAAGTGCGATTTAAGGTAAGAACCATATATGACCCCAGAGCATAACTTATAACCCTTGCCCTGAAGACTTGGGGGGGGGGGGGGGGGTTCTTGCTCAAAGATATAATTTCCAGAGCTATCAACCTTTTTGAACAAAATAGCTATCTCAAAATTTTGATTGGATGTGTTCGGGGAAATGGTGGGTGAGGAAGGTTTCAAGGTTTCACTTTTATGACACATAGATTTTCAAAGGTCAGGACCCTCTAGAGGGAGAAGGAATGGAGGTAAGTACTTTAAAATACCTTCCGGGGACACAATTAAGTCTGTAGACCCTTCCCTGAAAGTTCCATTATCCTAACCTAACCCCTTTTTGAGTTAGCCAAAAGTAGCAAAAGTAGAATTTTAAGAAAAGGCCAATTAGTGATGAAGTAATGGACTTTTGAATTTTGGTGTCCCAATGTAGGCTGGTTTTCCTAAAGTAGTGAAGCACTTTTAGCAATGATTATTTAGGTCTACAATTTTTATACATATTAAAGTAAAGGATTGTTTTCTTAACATGTCTCCTTCTCAACAGGCCTAACTGTACACAGGTAACTCCAAAGTGTGTTTTGAGAGAATGCTAAGTCTCTATGTCTCTATGTCTAAGCTGTGTGCTCTATGTCTCCATTAGTTTAGTCAGAAAATAAAAGAATGGGGAAATTTCTTGGTGCTAATTGGCATTTGACAAGGTTTGAATACCTCTACTGCTAAAAAAATGTCATAATTATTGGATTAAATTAAGAACTATGGCTTGGACTACAAATGAAATAAATAATAATAGACATTACAAGGATGAAAATTCTTAAATTTGCTCCAAGCTGAAATTTAAGGTATTTTAAGGTAATTACCATTTATCTGGAAATAAAGAACTTAAACATGTGCAACATGGAAGAATTGGCAAGATGACGCTTGCTGTAGATTGTCTGTCTCTCTGTAACTTGACTGAAAAATTAACAGCCTTCTAGATTGTCTCTTAAACATGTTGTTTACAGGTTGATCTGTAGGGGATGTTTTCATGCTGGAAAAAAAAAGCTAAATTTACAAATAAGAGAGAATTCTAGTGCTTTTCCAACATAGAATTAAATGTCCCCTCCCTTTGTTATGAATAAATCAATATGGAAAAGGCACCCATATTCCATGTCCTATGGTGTTTACAAAGTCTCCAGTAAAATATGTCAACATTATTAGATACATGAAGTAGATGGAGAATTACATGCCCCATGGGAGTGCCATGCAGAAGTGCTTAACTCTGTACAGTGTTGTAGTATACCATGTATCTCACAACACAATGTTGTAGGATGTTTATATATCTCAATAGAAAAAAGTGGTGGCATAAAGAGATTCAAGAAACTACATGATAGTTTCATTTAGATACATTTAGAAATAAAATGATAACAGTCTATACTAATCCATGAACAATTTTCATTCCCTGTCAGATCCTTTTGTAAACTATGTAGAAATAAATCAGTATGTGGGGGGTATTTTGGAATATTTTGGAAGTCTCTGCAAGGCCCTAAAGTAACAACCTAGCAATAAGACAGTCGGGGGGGGGGGGGGTGAATACTCAGTGTCTGTGATGTCCTAGCATAAACAACTTAGAAATAACATTCCCTTAGATACAAGATGCCAAAACAGTTTTTATTCTCATGAGTTACAAATAGCAACCTTTTCATGGTTTTGGGCCTATCTGATGTGCTTCAAATCATTGGTAGGGTGTTATGCGTGGGCGCCGGCAAGGGGGGGGGGGGGCCGGGGGCCATGGCCCCCCTGGAAATTTGGGACTATAAAGTGATTACAAACAAACCAAAGGAACAAGATCAAAATAGAGAAAAAAAGTGTGTTGCACCATTGTTGGCTACCTGCCAATAGATTTTGACTCTTAATAAGGAAAATATAAGTTTTAATTTGTGACTGAGTGACCTGTTTCCAGTTTTTCATAAACATTTATCCTATATGATTTGGTTGGAGTAAAAAAAAAAAAATCAAATTCTTCATAGCAATGAATGTTAAGTAAATAATGATCCTTGTCAATAATGAAAGGGTTAGAGCCTAACTATAGATAACATTCAATCAAAGAATCAGCTTTCTATGGCATGGGCGCGCATATGGGGGGCAGGGGGGGGGGCTGTTGCCCCCCCCTGGCTGAATGATGCTGCCTTATTTTTATATTCTTGTTCTGAGATTTCTATTATATAGCATTAAAAGTAGCAATTAGACGAAGTTTGCCCCCCCCCCTAGAATTCAGCTTATGGGCGCCCATGTTCTATGGGGATCCTAAATATGTATTTGTTTATTAGTAATTAGTGCAGCTATTAGTACACAAGAAAATTTGTTTAATTATAGAAAACACAAAGAATACAACTCAATAAGGGGCTTGCTTGCATTGCCAGAGTACCCATGAGCTGATATATGAAGCTATAATCAGAAATGTTTCCCCTGAACAGAATGCTGGGAATTTTTGTATTTTTCCCCTGAACTGATACGTTTTTTGTGTTTTATTATCATTTATTTTTCTTTTCCAGGAGTGATTGTATTTATCTAGTTGTCACTTTGAAAAAGATTTAATTTTTTACAGTTATGAAGCATAAAGGTGTCAAATATATGGGTCTTTGGTATTCTAAAAATGTTTTTTATAACAATTTTTATTAACAATTATGTCTAAAAGCATTAAATATTTTGATGTTGGATAACCAAGTTCAAAACTGTAACTGTTAAAAAAATATCCATCCAATGCTTCAGCATTGCTCAACAGAACTGAATGCTGGGAGTTTATATCTTAGTTTTTGTAAGTAGGCTATTGTTTTGTGTATTTTTTGTAGTTAATTACTTATTTTCATTTTTATATACTTTTACTTTAATTGACATACTTTTTCCATTGCCTTTAGAAAAATGTTCGTCTCTAAGCTTCATGAAAAAAAAACAACTCAAGTTTTTTTCAACTGAAAGTAAGGAGCAACATTAAAACTTAAAATGAACAGAAATTATTACATATATTAGGGGTCCCCCCCCTGCTCCTCAACACCTTGCTCTTCATGCTACAGTATTTTGGCCCTTTGAAAAAAAGCTACCTATTGTTCTAATCAAACAACCCTTGTGTTTCAGTTGTTTTTAAAGAATTGGGACAAAACTTCAACTTTAGTGTAAAGAGTGAGGTGCTGAGGAGGGGGCAACTCCCCTCATATATGTAATGATTTCTGTTCATTTTTTTTTAATGTTGGTCCTGACATTCAGTTAAAAACACTTTTTTTATTTAATTTCTGCCCGTATTTTAAATAACGCCAGGATACTTGGCTCCTACTCCACGGAAAAATCCTCCTTCCCACAGAAATATCCTCTGGGGAATTCAATCCTGGCAAAAATTTGCCTGGACAATTACCCTTAGCATCTCCACAGCTAAAATTGAATCGGAAAAGATAATGCAAGATATATAAAAAAAATTTCGTTAGGATCTCTGGCAAATTCACCCAGTGCAAAATTTCCACTGAAAATTTCACCCCCTGGAAACTTCCCTCTCCATGGAAAATTCTCCCAGTGCAAAATCCTTCCAGCAGAAAATTAGTCCTCCCCTCTCCACTAAAAAATGTGTGTATACTTCCCAATAACAAATAAAACAATAGGTAAATTTTATAACATAGAAACCTTTCCCCAGGGGCTGTAGGGGGTCATTTTATCTCTAAAGACATAGTTATTGGGCCTTTCTACTATGCTCAAGAAAAAAAAAATATCTCAAAATTTTCATTGGACAATTTTGGGGAAAAAGTGGTGTGGGATGGGGCCTAGTTGCTCTCCAATTTTTGGTTATTTAAAGTAATGAGATTAAAACTCTGTTTTAATTGCATGGTTTTAGCTAGGTTGTATAACGCAACTGTGCTGCCGCATATTTTGTATATTGCACCTTTCTGGAAAATGCTTCAGAAATCAGACATTAAGCAAATTCAGTTCTGGTAGTATCTGTTGAGACTACCTTTGTGGATGCGTAACTCATATAATATTAGCCTTCATGATAAAGTTACAGAACCCTGTCAGGCCGTTTTAAAACAGATTGACAATTAACGCAAGGCTGTCGGACAAGTGGTCATCCCTCCTGCAGCAGTAGTGTTGATGTAGTGCTTTTAAGTATTTGTTCTGTATTGTTTTTTTTTCTTTTTTTTGTGTATTATGTTGTACTCCGTCTTGTTTTTTTTTTGTAGTGACAGGTTAGAAAATAAATAAAAAGATAAAAAAGGGTAATAGAACTTTTCATTTCCGTTAGAATGAGCCTTCTCTTGACGTTTTAGGCCCACTAGATCAAAACGATCACCCATGGAAAAAAGAAGAAGAAACAAATAAACATGCATCCGTGGTCTTTCTTTGGGCAAAAATTACAAAATTCCACATTTTTGCTGATATGAGCTTGTAACCTCTACTATAGGGTCCTTTGATATACTGAATCCAATGGTGTGATTTTCATAAAAATTCTATGACTTCAAGGGGGTCTTTCTCCCTTTTTTTCGAAAATCAGACAAATTTTTTTCAGGCTTGTAGCTTTGGATGGGTAAAACTAAACTTAAATGAAACTTATATATTTGGAATCAGCATAATAAGTTAATTCTTTTGATATATCAATTGGTATCAAAATTCTGTTTTTTAGAGTTTTGGTCTCTATTGCTGGGTTGGTTTGCTGCTTATCTGGGTTGCTGCTTAACTTACAGTTTGTTACCATGATCTGTTTGATTACCACTCAAAATCCAAACAGAGATCATTGAAATATTGATTGTTTTTTCTGTGTTACCAAAAGCATTGTATTCATAAAACTTTACAGTTTCATGAAATGTAATTAAACAAATAGAAAAGGTTTTTCAAGTAAAGTAAGGTACTTTAAAGTACTTCGTATAAATAGAAAAAGAAGATAGCACCATTTAAAATTGCTGAAAAATGAGTTCCTAGCAGTATTTGCCATCCCGAAGAAATTTCCTGGCGGGGCTGATGATGACCTGCCTTGCATTTTTAACCTCTGTGCTGGTAGATATGGGAATGTAACATATTAGCTGAATAGAGAAACAATTTAATTAATTCCTACTCCCCCTACCTCTTTCAGCATTTATCTGAAACCTCATAAAGAGGAAGTAGTTTGTCCATTAGGATGTACTTTTTAGGAATCTACCCTACCCTCACCTAAACAGTGTTACCCCCTTTTCATTATAGGTGATACGCAATTACTGATCACCAAACGTAGCCTATTTTCATCACAAATAAAGCGAATCAACTTGGTTGAATCCAGTACTGCCACCATAAACATGCATCAGCGATGTTTCTTTTGGGGAAAAAAAATGCGAAATTCAGTTTTTTTAAAATTGGAGCTTGAAACCTCTATAATAGGGTTCTCTGATATGATTTATCTAATAAAGGGATTTTCAATAAGATCGCTTGCTTATTTTTCTTATTTTCAATAAGATCAAATAGATGGTAAATAACCACAAACGTTTTCAAGAAGTTCATCAAATTTAGAGTTATTGTGTGGCTTACAGTTATTTTTTATTTTGAGTAAAATCTTAAAAATGGCATTGTATTTAAAATAAGTTACATCATTTAAAAGCTGTAGGTTATTAGCAGTTTGTTATAAGAAGAATTTTAATATACAGAATGAAATTTTTGGAGTTATTAGATTATGGAAATAAACCCAGAGCCAGAGATAACTTCATCCTGATGTGAAAATTACATTCTAGCCTTCTCAATATGGCCATATACAGTTCCAGGTAATATACAAAACTGCTTGGTAATTTTGCAGTATTTCCTTATAGACTATGAAGTAAATGCTAGAATGAGGGGGGGGGGGCTGGAATGTAGCTAAACTGGAAATGACTATGGAAATCTTATTAGTAGAAATTTACCAAGTACAGTACTACTACTGATACTAACAAATCACTGTAGCACCCAGCTGCATGGGGCCAACACAGCTACACATGCTCCTTCTCCATCCCAATCTTTTTAAAGCTTCCCTGTTTACACTCTCCCAAGAAGTTCCTATTTCCCATAAATCTTACCTAATGGGATGACCTGCTTTTGTTTTTCCCTTGATGGTTGGCTGACAAGGATGATCTTTGCCAATTTAGCATCCTTCATCTGCAGAATGTGAACTAGCCATGTCAACTGTTTTCTTACTATAGAAAGCGAGATTAAACCACATTTTTTGCACAGCTTGCTGTTAGACATATGGTCACTCAGATATGTAGCCAAAACAGTCCACTGGCAATTTCTCTGGAAAACATCTAGCAAATCCTCCTCTGATTTTCGGAGTGTTCACACTTCAGAACCATACTTGACCACTGTATCTTCCAGTATTCTATTCTTGGTTCACAGAATTATGTTCCATTCTTTGAAACGTTCAATTCTTAAAAACACACTGTGTCTTGGCTATTCTTCTTTTAACATCTTCCTACACCCACTATCTTTACTAATATTACTATCTAAGTAAGCAAAGCTGTCTACTTCGGTGATCTATTTTTTAAGAAGCATCACCTCTTCACCTTTACTTATTCCTAGTCTTAGCAACTTATTGCTAGTCTATCATAATATAGCTTTTTTGAGTACTTATCTCTTATAGCCAACTCACCCAAGAAGTAAAGTCATGTTAATCCTAATGAAACAATTCTTACTTCATAATATGCAGAATAATTGTAGCTAACACATTTTGCGTGCAGACTCGCTGTAATTTGCCCCCACCCCCCTGTAATTTACCCCCATCCCCCCTATGTGCAAATATGTAGCCCAAATTATATATTTTCCAGTTATTCTGGAAATGCGTTTCAGCTCCTGTACCTTTAATTTGAATCAACTGTGCTGGAACTAAAACTGAAAAACAAGTTACAGGTGGGAAAATGCATTGAATATGTATAATTTTGGCTATATATTTGTACATTAGGGGGGGGGCTGGGGTAAAGTATAGGGGGTCTGCATGCAAAATATGTTAGCTACACTTATTCTGCATATTATGAAGCAAGAATTGTTTCATTAGGATTAACGTGACTTTACTTCTTGGGTATGGGGGCTATAAGAGATAATTACCCTTTTTTGTATACAAAAGACAGAATTTCCGTAGTTCCATCATAACTATAATAGCCCCACAAAGATTCAACCAAGACTGACAAATTCGATTAAGTTCCAAATTGGACCAATTTCTTATCGCATTATTTCCCCTCTTTTTGAAGATAGCCTTGTATGCTTTTTGGATACGGGTTTATCTTTAATTGGCTACTGATTTTTCTTTACTCAGTATTAAATACTCTGTATCAAATTTGTGTGCATATGGTAATTGTGTAGTCACCCAAGTGTTTACTTAAGGATGCATTATTATTTGCTTTTTTAATTATTTACTCGTTTTATTATTTATCTCGTTAATTCCGTTTGCTTTGCAGGCAATTTTTTTAATTTCTAGGTAATTCCTGATTAGAATTGTTTTATTAAATAGTGCAGAATAGTTGAATTGCTATTGAGTTGCAACAGATATTGAACTGCTCTCAGAATTTAATGTTTTTGTAATACTTTCTTTGTGTTGCTGTAAACCTTTTCCTAAGTTTGGAAATGTTCTAACAATGCAATAATTTCCAAAATTGCTCGGTATTTGATATATCTCTATTTGGCGAGCAATCAGAACTCAGGAGATTTATAACAGTTGAGTTACTTTTAAAAATATCAGATAAATTATTTTTTAATAATTTTATTTCAGGTTTCCAGTAATTTATTGAATTTTTAGGAGGTAAACCGTTTTAGCAGGTTTCTTTGAATATCCTAGAAATATGGGACTTGGAATTTCAAGAGAATGTCTGTTTAGCCTTTGAGTATTTATGGTATTAATGAGAGAGATAGGGCAACCACTTCGAAAAAGTTTTGTCTAATAAAATATAATTTTTTCTGAATATATGGCTGTGGTTTTTTTCAGAGCTTCTTAACATCCCAACTTTTCTGATTTTGTATCTTGGAAAGACACTGTGGTGTTATTCATTATTTTCAATCAATGTCGGGGTTTTACTGTCAATGTTCTCACTCAACTAGGGTGAGTATAAAGTACAAATATGCTAGAAAAAGAGGAGACGAAACAACATAAATTATAATTAGGTCAATATTTTTGGGTTGGTACTAATTGAACGTCGTATAGCTAAAACACCACTTGTGAGGTAAAGTAATGTAAAGACTCGTTGTGTGATGTGCCAGTTACCAGTTGTCAAACCTAAATGTTTTACTTGACATAAAGACAGCTTTACTTAGTCTCCTGAAGCTAAAAATAAATGTACCATTGTTAAGGATTACTTGGAAATTTGGGAAACTCAATATTTTTGTATAGACAACATTTTACCAGTAATTTGTAATTCCTCCATGGTAGATGTCATCAGAAAGCTGTCTAGCAGCTACCCAAGGAAAGTGCTGAAAACGTGTTTATGAGATTAGAAATTGATTTAAAATCTATATTTTTTTAAATTTCCAAAATTTTTCCATAGGCTAATTTGTAGGGCCTATACGAAAAGTCATTGCAGCTTTGATTTTTCTTGTTATTAAAATTAAAGCGAAATATTTCCCCATAAAAATACTCATTGTGACCATGTTTTCTTCCCCTGAAACAGTTGAAATGTAAGTTTTTAGACTAGCCATTTTTGCGTAATTATATTTTTTCAATGATAAATGTGTGCATTAGTTCTCAACTTGGTTCTAACCCAATTCTAGAGTAAATTGATGGTAAATCATGTAATATTTTATTTCGGATTTTTTTTTTGTTTCCTTGTTGCAGGCTTTCTAAAAGAGCTTGAAGTCTGTATTTCACAAGCGAACTGTGATTCGACTTTGATTGCCTGCCAAAATTCGCATGGAAAGGAGTGGGGTAGCTGCCTTCCCCTATTGTGTAGCCTGCTATGGTTGTTCATCTAAACCACTGTAGCTAGATATAGATAGTAGAATCATTCCTTATCTCAACCATTATACAAAGCCGGATCGAGATGCAAGTGCTCCAAAGAAAGTAAAAACATAAGCAACATTAGATTTTTTCATGGGTTGACAAGTCATCTCTTGAACGCGAAACTTGGCATCACCTTTGTAACACTAAACTTTAAAGAATCTAATTTTAAATTAATTTATTCCAATACATAAAAATCAGTAATTAGTAGTGTAATGTTATTACTAGATGTTTTTTAGAAATTACAAGTAGGTTGCAAAGTCTCGAGTTGGTTTCAAAGGCATTTTGAGAAAGTTTCTTCAAAATACGTTTTCCATGGTAATATATACTGGACTGCTGATGGTAGATCTAAAGTTCGAGTGTATGGGCAGAGCTTTTATACGCGCCAAGACTGTATTAGCCAATTATTACTGAGCCGTGATTATACTTTATATAATTTATATACAGCGATCTAAGCCTGTAAATATACAATTGCTGAACTTTTATTTATTTTCTATTTATGTACACTTCATTTTCTGTGGCTAGATTTGTAAGTCTCTTCGAATTTTTTAAGTTGATTTTTGAGTTGATTAATATTTTTACTTTGTATTTTTCTCGGCATATGTTAATAAAATGTCCTGGGGGTATGTTGGGTTTGTAGGAGGGAGGGGGCAGAGTGCGTAACTCAGGTGTCAGAGAGACAACAGTAGAAGCAGAACCTGTTTTACATTTTTAGTGTTGCAAAACAACTGACATTCCTTAATGTTTTACGTCACAATTGAATAGTACACAGTAAAATAAAATTTTAAATACCAACAGGTCTTTAGATCAGGAAGTCCGGCCTTTTTTGAAGGTCTTCAAAGGGCCCTCATAATTGTCCCCTAACCAATGTTATTTGGTATATTTGGCCTTGACTACAGAACTTTTCCAAGAAATATTCATAAATGGCAATTGAAGAAGAATAAAAAATGTAAAAAACCTACATGCATGTGTAGATCCGTGTGGTGGGGTTCTGTAAAGATGTGATAAAGCAGAACAAAGAAACATTTGTACCCATGTAATTATTCTGGGTATTACTTCAGCATTTCTATTCCCCAGAAAGAAACACCATAAAACTCCGGAAACTGCGTTAAAACATCCTAAAATACTTAATTATATTGTTCCTTTAGGCATTCTAACAAACTCTGCCCCCCTCCTAATGGTCAAACGTATACCCCGGATTGTATATACGCAATGAACTTCGCATATGCGACTCTTCGTGTTTTTATCTTAGAAATTCGGCTTTATCTTTTTTTTTTAATATTTCTCCATACTCCTGTTACTGCATTTTTGTATGTATAGGGGGTTCAAATATATTACCATTATTATTATTATTTTCGTGAAATTGATTTAATGGCAAATAAGCAACACAACAGCAAATTCTGTGAGTGGAATTTTCATTGCGTTTATACAATTCGGGGTATATAATTGACCGTCAGGAGGGGATGGGGGTAGATTTTAATAACATGTCTTAAGGAAAGATAAAATTGAGTATTCTGGAATTTTTAAAGCAGTTTCCAGAATTCTATAGTGTTTCCTTCTGGAGAGTGGAAATGCAATAATAATACCATATTGCGTTTATGTCTTTTCAGAAGAAAGTAGCCTACAGGAAACAGAAGCAACTGATTTATGTTGCTCCAGCTCTTTTTTTCTGTTTGTTAAAAGAAGGAAAGAAAATGGGTTCATATTATCTTTTTTTATTCCAGCTTTTTTCTTTGATTTTGCAATGAAATAGAATCACTGCTTATGTTTTCTTACATCATGCCCTTTATGCTATCTTTTCATACCAATCTCTTTATATCCCATATAAACATAATTTTGAAAAACATACATCCTCCATCTTTCTTGCCCTCTCTCTTTCTCCTTTTTTTACGTCTCTTTGGACACATGGCTAATTGGGGTAGTTCCTTAAAACCAGTCTTCAATGAATTGCTTAGGAAAATTTTAGGCCAAGGACATCCTTTTTTTGAGTGTGTATCACCAACTCATATATTTGGCAGAATGTTGTGAACCTCTGGGCCAAAAACTGATAAATAAACTTTAATGAGTTCGAAAAAGACTGAAATGGACTAGCAGCTTGGGATAAACTTCTTTCAATTTTGGTAACTCTGATAAAAATCAGAGTTATTGTCCCTTTAGCTAATATAGTTAATCCTAAAGGGATAGTAGTTTTTTTGTCATGTAACTAGCGTAAATGACTTTTCATGAAAATACTTGTTTTAACAGGCATTATGTCATGCGGTTAGACAAGACGGATGGAAATCCAAAGCCAGCAATATCGGACCAGTTTGCTGAAATTCAATCCTTTGGTATCATGGCTTCACCCATTGAATCACAGAAAGGGAAAACCAAACGTATAAGATGGAGTGAATCAGAGACAAGAAATATGCTTCGACTTTACGAGATATTTACCTTAGCAAGCACAAGTGACTCAGATGTTAAAAGTCAGGCAGATGTGTGCAGGAGTGTAGAAACTGAAATGCGGAAAAGAGGATCTGATAAATCTTGGCATCAGATAAAAGATAGATATACCAACTTAAGAGTTGTTTATTTAAAGTCTCAAGGTATGCAAAGAAGTGCTTGTATTGGGATGAACTCGGCATCTGAATTTTTCGATCAAATCAGTCGAATAGTAGAGCTCGAAGGAAAACATATTCGAATCAGACGAACAGATGACGCCCTATGTAAATCTTTTGTTATTCCCAATGCAGGAAAATTATCTGATGAACCTGGAAGCAATCACTCTGAAGAGAGTACTTCTGAAGAAACTGATCTTAACTCCAATCCCCCGGTGAAATCGACTATGGCAGTTCCTAACCGAAAAGTGCAGAGTGCGTTGCATACAGCATTGGTAAGGAAAAGGAAAAAGAAAGCAGCTATTAGTGAACAAAACTGTGATCCCAACCATGGCACTGTCCTTGACTCTCGTGATACTCATTTATCTTTGACTAAGTCTGACATAAGTGTTGAATGTTCTGATTGTAATAATGATAACCATTTTTCAAAGAAACGGAAGAAAAATCGAAGGAACAACTCAGGTAACTCAGCTAGTCTTTATTAATGCTATTCTTTGCTCAACATGTCTGTCTACATCTGTCCAACTGTAAAAAATTAAAACTTATCATTTGACTTTTCAATGGTGCATCAGAAGCAATTAATGAGTCTGCTGTCTTAAACTTTTTAAAGGTCGTTTTCCATTTATCATGGTGTCCTACAAACTATTAGAGCCACCGCTAAGGGTGCACATGAAAAATTCTGATGGGGTGGCAAGTGTCGGAAATTTTTCAGTGAGGCACAATGCCTTACAACAGCTTTTTCACTAGAAATGCCATGTTTTTGCTTTTTTAGTCTTCTGGAGGGGGGGGGATAGCTGCCTTCCACTGTGGATGTCTTTGTGCATCATGACTATCCACCTAAAGTTGTAAAAATGCAATTTTTCTTCTTTTTTTATGCTTAATTTAAACCTGAATCTATAAGGATCTTAGAATCTTTTGTTCGATTCACGGTTTGATTGATATACTTACTTCCTATTTTTCGGTCTTAGTATATGTTTTAACAAAAAATCGGGCCATGCCAGAGAAGGGGTGGGGGTGCCTCTGAAAAAAAGTAAAAGGCATTTTTTTTATATTTTTAACTTTGAAACCAGTAACATTTCCTAGTATTGTACATCACAGTTCGTTCACAAAATTGTACTACCAACACGTTTAACTTATGTCGTTCAAACGAATAGATGATCTTTAAAGTGGAAAAATGCTTAGATTGCGAAGCTCAACTTCCACACGTGTATCTTATCCTTTTTATTTCCTGGTAAATTTGACCCTGACTACAGAACTTTCCCAGGAAATATTCATAAACAAGAACTAAAAAAGACCTGCTATGCCTGTAGTGAGGTTGTGTATACAGCGCCATGAAAAATTGACCAAATAAAGAGTTGTGCCCCTTTCCCTGTCCAAAGTAACATTGACCTGTCCACCACAACCCATAACTGTAAAGCCTAGTGAGCAGTATATTCGGTTATAGCTTATTGGACCAACTTAGCTTAAAAACAAGCAAAACTAGTTTCTCTGCTTGATTTAAATATTTATTTTTTAGTTTTAACATTTGGCTGCAAGATGAAATTCAGCTTTCCAAAAACAAAACAGTGTATGTACTTTTGTAATGTTTGAGTGAAATGTGTCATTAAGTTTTTTCTTGTAAAAGAACAAAATAAAAAAAATGAATATATTTAATTTTTGCGTGGTTCAATTCCGCTTTCCAGGACTGTAACGAGAGAAAGGTTCTGTGGATAAAGGATGGGAGATTGCCAAAAATTGTCCTTGTTGGTCAACCGTCTAGGGTCAAACGAAAATCAAGTCGTCCCCGGTTAGGGTGGGAGGATGTCATTAGGAAAGATTTGAGGGAAATGGGAACTTCCTGGGAGGGTGTAAGGAGGGAGGCTTTGAAAAAATTGGGATGAAGGATAAGCGCGCATAGCCGGTTGGCCTCAGGTTGCTTGGTGCTACAGAGAGATGTTAGTAGTAGTAGTAGATAGATAACCTATTAAATATTCGTTGATCGATTGTGAGCATATCAAAAACCAATATAATGCTTTATTTTCGACTTGTTCTGGTTCAAGATGTGACGTGCATCTCACAAGTTTTTCATCTAGTAACTTCAAATTGCCATCCCTCATTGCTCATTATACCTTATAGGCATATCATAACTTACTAGTTAGCAGAAATTGTTTGTGAACTTGTTTTTAGATGTTTATTGTTCCTATTGCAACATTTGATTTCAGTTGAATTAGATTGAGGTTGCCATAAAGGGTTTTCTTATAATGGAACAGAATCAAAACACGTTATGAACAATTTTAATAGTTTATTTAGGAATGCCATTAAGGGTTGTCGATTGATGGGTAACATCTAAAACCCCACTAAATGCCTTAAATTTGACTTGTCGTTCGATATACTATTCGTGTCCTGCGAATTTTTCACCATGTAGCTTCAAATTGAAATTACTCAACTCATTGTTTTCGGGCTTAAATTGTTTTGATTTGTGATGGCCCAGTTAGAGTGGACTAGGATAGAGTCAATAACAAAAGAGGTCTCTGTCTTCCTTTTTTCAAAATCATTTGTCTACCTCTTCTGGTCCTAAAAAACGAGACTGCAGATCGCCACAGTATGAATTATTTATTTATCTAGTTTGTGCTACGCAGTTTTTCAATAAAAAAAAATTGCTAAAAAATAAAATTAAGGGAAACTTTGGGGTCGAGATAACAAACATAAAGCCTATCCTTATATCTTCTTCCTCAAATACTCTTAGCTTCTTCAAATTTTTAGCATTTTCAAGTATAATTATTGTATGCAAATTCTTTTTTCTCCATTCATCAGCCATGGTTTTTATTTAGCGTTTATCATATGCATCTATGGAGCTATGAAACTCAAACGAGAAAATTTTCCTGAGGATTAAAGAAGTATTCTGTCGTTAATTTCTTATAAATTTCCAGGGAATATTTCCCATGAGCTCTCTCCAGTGAGATAGAAGCACTTTTTCGTCGTAACCAAACACATTTGATTGGCCTATGGCTCATCTGTCATATACATGTTTAAAATGCTACATTGTGTTAAATCAAAAAGGGGAAAAGATGTTGTAGATACTATTTATTGCTGCTTTTTCTTTTTTCCTTTTATGTATTTCCTTTAATTCATGCTGTACATTATAAAAGGAGAGTGAGCTTGTAATGTGGGTGCCAACAAATAAAAAGTGACCTAACCTTGCATTGAGGGTTCATAAAAGCTTTGTAATTGACTTCGATTGATCTAAAGAGAGATAATTCAAGTCCATTAGGTGCAAATTTCTTATCCTGAAGCAAATTCACAATTAAATACTACTACTAGCAACTCACTTCAGCCCCACGTCGTCTGAGGCCAACACAGCTGTGCACGCTCCTCCTCCATCTCAATCTATTCAGAGCTTCCCTCTTTACACCGTCCTGCGAAAGCCCGATTTCCTTTGCATCCCTTCTTATGACCTCTTCCCATCCTATTGGGGGGGGGGGCCTGCTGTCTCTTGGTCCCTAGATGGATGGCCGAAAAGGAGGACCTTAGGCAGGAGGAGGATCTTTCCTTATCCGCATAAGCCGTCCTAGCCATCTCAGCCTTTCTCTCATTGTAACCCTAAAAAGCAGGATAGAACCACATTTTTTTATACAGTTTAGGCTACTATTTTAAATACGGTCAGTCAGACGGATAACCAAAACAATCTGTTGACAATTCCCCGGGAAAACATTTAACAAATCCTCCTCTGTCTTCCGTGTTTCAGAAGCGTCCAGTTTTCAGAAATATACTTGACCACTATCGTCACTTTAGGTTCCAGTATCTTATTATTGATTTGTACCCTTATCTTTCTATTCCAAACTATAAGTACAGAGGACCAGAGAAGTTCGTTTTTTTTTTTAATATTATGACTGAAAAATTTTTAAATCATATAACTGGTTCAAAATTCCATCCAAACGATCCAATCAGGTTTTAGAAAGTCTTTTTGAGAGAAAAGTCGGATCTCTAAATGTTTAATTGATTTGTTGGGCATTTCGTTTCGCAGTGAAAGGATTTACTTACAAATATACGTCACAATAGCAATAAAATTAGGGCCATTGTTTTTGCCACTGTGGTTATAAAAAGTGTTGTATTATGATCTTCTGTGGTGTTAAAATTATCCTTATTAAATGAGAAATAAGAACAAAATATAGATACTAGAGTGACTTCCCCAGAGATGGGGAAAGACGGATAGAGACGTTTCATTTTTCAACTTATTTTTGCCAAAACAGTCATATTAATTCCTTGTACCACAAAATCTGTATTTTGAGCATGTTTTTAGTTTTCCAAAAATTGGGGTAGATACCCAGCAAGCCTTTCTCTTCTGTGGGCACTTGTCAAAAAGAAGTCATATCTTGTCATTATATCTGATTACCCCTAAATGGCTGGAATTTGCTTCTCTGGATGCAAAAAGGAAACTTTCATTTTGTGGAAAAAGGCCCTTCACGTGCTTAAATTCGGGCACCAATGGATTTTTTTTTTTTTTCAAAGAGAAATGGTTAATCCTTATTTTTTTTTTCTATAAACAAGTTCTCTACTTGTTAATTCTTGTTCCTATCCTCGCGCTGTTGGTATCATATAAGTAACTAGTAGCAATCCTGGTCTGCCTTGTCCATTATTATCAATGGAAATCTGACTAAATTTACTGGTAAAGGTAAAATCGGTTCTTTGGTACACAGGTCAGGCCTCTTTATATCTAAAGTCGGGGCAGCAGCTTTTCAGTGCTAAAAAAACAACAACAAAGCAGTAGGCCTATTGGTAGCACACCATAATACAGGGTAGGGGTAGCTTATTTTGATGTTCAAGGAAATTAAAAAAGGTAGATGGCGGGATTCGTACATCCATATATAATGTAACAGTTAAATCCTTACTTGCTGAAACTATTATGCCATGAGTGGAAGAAGATTTGGGAGGTCTTTTCTGATATACCGTATTAAGGAAAGAAATCATGCCATCGGGTAGACAGAACGAGGTCTGAGAAATGTTTTTCGCAAAATCAAAAATAAATATTTTTAAGATTATGAAGTATACTTTGAATTGAATTTCCACTCAACCTAGGCCAGCCAGCAGTAGTCAAAGTAGCCAGCTAGGTTGCTACTATACCAACTGCGGCAAATTCCATATGGTGGACTAAGTACTAAACTTTGACTGGTAAATTATTTATATGGCAACACTTCGGCTGTCCTCTACCAAACCCTGCTACGTATACGGAAACTCTATGTTAAGGATAGACCTCCCCTGATTTCGCCACGTTGAGTCTTTCTATCTGCTATACTTTCTGATAGACGACTTAGTATCAACAGGGTCGGTTTTCCACAGCCAAAACCTAGTATGGACAGTCTAAAATGACAAATATAGTATCCACAATTCCACATCCAGCAGAAATTGGGTGACGAAGATGGGAAGAAAACGGGCGTTGATAAAATTTCTTTTTTTTTCTATTGTGAGATTAATTTAAAAAAAACTTTTTCCACAAAATAAGTTTTTCAAAAGAAGTAAAGAACTCTATTAAGCCAAAAATGAACAAAAGTAGAATCAAATAATCTACCAAACATACAACTACCACAAATCAGTATCAGTAAATAAATGAAACCCAAAACGAAGAGAAATCAAAATAAATAACAGAGTCAAACTCAAAGCAAGCAGAAATTAATATGACCAGGGTTCAAAACCCGTATGATTTGTACTTCACTGAGAACAATTCAAATGAATGTGCATTGTCAGTTTAATATACATATGGTGATAGTTATTCCTTAAAATCTTAATTAATTTTTGATTTCTTAAAGTTATAAAAGTGAAAACATTTAAAATAATTTTTTCAGTAAAGTACAGATTATATTCTGGCTTTTAGAAAGCATAGGGGTTTTGAACCCTACTCATATTAATTTCTGCTTGCTTTAAGTTCGACTTGACTCTGTTATCTATTTTAATTTCTGTTCGTTTTGGGTTTCATTTATTTATTGATGCTGATTTGTGGTAGTTGTATGCTGGGTAGGTTATTTGATTCTATTTTGGTTCGATTTTGGTTTAATGGAGTTCTTTGCTTTTTTTGAAAAACTTATTTTGTGGAAAAAGTTTTTTTAATTATTTTCTGTTCGTTTTTTATTGACATAGTCTTTTTCATGAAAAAGGAAAATACCGTAATAGTTTGAATCTTTCCAATTTTCCTTTAAGAATTTATAGTTTTGCTTGCTATTTATATGCTGGAGAAACTTTCAGCAATTTTTAACAGCATAAACTCTTTTCAAAATCATGACCCGAATAGTAGTATTTAATTTAGTCATATACATCCTCTTGTTGACCTGATAAATAAAAGTTAACACCATTCCCAAAAAATTATATCTATGCTCTTTCACAGTCTGGATACACTTACACTCTTTTGATTTAATAAAATTTTAAGAGTAGAAGTGGCAATAGAAGTGGCCCCGAAAATTTGAACTTAATACCCTCAGTCGTTCTTGGTATATTGCCGAGATGTCTTATAGGCAACCAGCATACAAGCAGTTTGTTTTGATATAATTTTAAAGTAATATTTAGTTTTTAAGCATAATGGGCAAATTATATAACTGTGGAGGGTTGACCTACTCAATAACTCTAGAGATATATTTACTAGACCATTCGGCTATACTGAAAAAAAGGGATGTCTTAAAATTTTGATTGGAATGGTCTAAAAAATTATGAGCTAAAGAGGAGGGCTGATTGCCCTCCAATTACTTTTGACTCTTAAGAGGGCACTAGAACTTTTAATTTTCGATCAAATTAGCTCCTTTAAAATATCAATGATACTACTAGCTATGATAGAGCATCGCTGCCTGTGTCCTTATATGCTCTATAGTGCTTATATGCCCTTTTAATACCTGCATGCGTATAGGTTTTTTGTTTAATTGAAACACCTTCTATATGTTCCCTAAAAGTTTCAACATAATGCCATTAGTGTCGTTATTTAAAGTAACCGTAGAAGCAGTATTAAATGAATACACATAGTGTCTTCTGGCTATCTCAAAATGCACAACCTATGAAGGTATGAAGGTGAAATTTTCAGAGAATATTTGTGTTGTACGGATAACAGCCTGTCATCTATATGCAGGTTGTCAAAATGGGATATGAGCAATATCTTAGGAACAGTTTCGTGTGTCAAATTAAAACTTACACGCTTGTTGTGGGGGATGTTGAACTAACCAAAAGAATAACTACTGCTACTACTACTACTGCTTCTAAAGCTAAGACTGCTACTATTAACTGTACTCATACTGCTACTACTACTTTATTTACTCGTGCTACTACTACAACTAATAAACCTAAGGGTATTAAGGCGAAAATTTTGAGCAATATTGTAACTGTATTGAAATAAATCAAAACACACTATGCCCATATAGATTGTCAAGAGGACGTATCAGCAATGCTTCAGGACCAGTTGATGGTATTAAGTCAAAAATTTCATCGTGTGTTGAAGCGGATGTTGAAAAACGGTACTATTTGCATACTGCTACTAATGCTACCACTGCTACTACATTTACTGCTGCGCATAGTTCCTGAACCTTTCAACAAAGCATGAAAAAGTGACTTCTCAAATCTTTGGTTGGATATTTTTTTATGGTAAATGACAGGCGAGGGGGGGGGGTCTCTCAAATCACTTTGATTCTTAGAAAGGGTACTATAACTTCCAATTTAAACTACAATGAGACACATCTGAATTTAACACGACCAACTGTTCAATAAAATTCTTATATGTTCTAAGGGCATAGATGAAAGCCCTTGTCCCAGGGCCTTGGGAGATTTTGCCAACTCTGAAAGCGATGTTACATGCCCTTTGGACTATTTTAAACACAATTGACATCTCACAATTTAAATCAGATGCATTTGGTGAAAAGAGGGACAGTTGGGGTGGGGAGGGGGGCTACTTGACCTCCATCACTATTGACTGTTAAAAGGGAACTAGAAATTTCAATTTCGACCAAATGAGCCATCTCTAAAGCTTATACAACCATTCTTTCCATAAGAAACCTAAATGTCCTAGGAGCATAACTTACAACCTTCGCCCTGAGGCTCTGGTGGTTTGCATCAACCTCAAAAGCCTTGTTGTATGATATTTGGACTATTTTGAATAAAAGGGCTTTCTTAAAATATCTATTGGATACATCTAAGGAAAACATGAAGTGTTTGTGTGTGTGGGGGGGGGGGATAGCTGCGCTCTGATCACTTTGAATTTTATAAAGGGCACTTGAACTTATGATTACCAATCCAATGAGTCCCCTCCAAAGGAAACACGACCACCCTTTTTTATAAGAACCTTATATGCCCCAAGGGTATAACGAACAACTCTTTCCCTAAGAGCTGTAGGGGGGAGGGATTGTCTTCCTCACAGACATAATTTCTGATACCTTCAACTACGATGAATAAAATTGTTATCTCCAAATTTTGATAGGAGGTGTTAGGGCAAATGATGAGCGTGGAGGGGGGGTATATTTGCTCTCAAATTACTTTGACTCTTAGTTTTCAACCAAAACAGCCTCTTCTAAAGTTAAACAACCATCCCTTCAATAAAAACCTTAAATACTCCCTGGGCATAACTTACAACCCTTGCCCCAAATCTCTGCCTCTAATATCCAATCACTTTCGACTATTAAAAACTGCACTAGCCCATTCAATTTCTAATCGAATGAGCCCTTTTTGAAGTTTCTACGTCAACGCTTTCTATAATAACCTTAAATGCCCCCAGGAAATAACTTACAACCCATGCCCTGAGGGTCGTGCGGGGGGTGGGGGGGGGTCCTCAAAGACCTAATTTTCAGAACTTTCAACTACATTGAACAAAATTGTGGGCGTGAGAGGGGGTTTAGTTGCCCTCCAATCACTTTCGACTATTAAAAAGGGCACTAGCCCTTCAATTTCTAATCGAATGAGCCCTTTTTGAAGTTTCTACGACAACGCTTTATATAAAAACCTTATGCCCCCAGGGCACAATTTACAACCCTTGCCCTGATGGCTGGGGGGGGGTGTCATCCTCGAAGACATAATTTCCGAATCTTTCTACTACGTTGAACAAAATGGCTATCTCCAAAATTTGATTGGATGTATTTGGGGAAATAATATCGGGGAAAGGGGTGTTAGTTGCCCTGCAATCACTTTCGACTATTAAAAAGGGCACAAGCCCTTCCAATTTTCAATCGAATGAGCCCTTTTCGAATTTTATATACTTCTTCGATACGAAGTGCTCTGGTCTAGAAAAAAAAAGAAAAAAAAAAGATACATTGTGCCCACATCGTTCTTTACTTATGATGATGAGCGGGCTTTTCCGTCGAGACTATTTATCCTTTTTTTTTACTCCTTATGTAGAATGAGTTGGACTACTGTGTGTGGTTTGTGCTTGTTTATCTTGCGATGGATCGGCTTTGATTGTATGTCTTGCAATAGCTCTTTTGAGTCTAGAAACTGAAAAATAGGGGGATACTTTTCGAGTTCAGTACTCTGTGTGCAGGTTAGGTCAGCTAGAAATTTAGCTGATGGTAAGAGTTCGTGGTATTTGAAGCACTTTGATAGTTTACTTTGAAAGATGAACTTGTGCCTGAAACTGCGATTTTCTAAGGCTTTTCTTATAGCTATTTCAGAACTATGAATCTTTTACCGCAATTTCACATTTTTGTCAGCTTTGCCACAATGAACCTTAAAAATAGATAATCAAAAATGAATGAGCTAAACTTGACAACGCCTTTCGTCCTCAAAAATTCAAACATTGACAATCTGTTAATTCCTACAGACAAACTACATCTTCAAAGAAAAGCTTCATCTTCTTCAGCTCATTGGTGCCGTATGTTCCTAGCTTATTTTTTGCTGACTTTCACCTTTTTTTATTTGATGCCAACCACTATCAAAACTGCGTAACTACATATGGAGTTTCTTTTCGAAAAGAATTGAATCTCGATGCTTCTAATTTTTCAAGAATATCGGATACTCTTGTTTCCATCAATTCTGTTTTACCATCTTTTGTTTTCATTAGTTCTGAGATCGTGGGAATACCCTTAGTGGGGTAAATGTGCACACACTTATTTTGTATATAAAGACAAGCCAAAGTTAAACGTTCAACAAAGCCTTGAAATACCAGAGCCAACAAAGCTGAAGATTTTCACTATCTTCAGTTTCACTGAAATTCTGATTTCATTTTTTGAAATTCTGAAATTTCTCAAAAAATGACTTCATTTCCACTGTCTTTAGCACTGTAAGAGATGAAAATTTCAGGATTGATGAAAGATAATTAGTGTTTAGAGAACTAAAATGAAAAAAGGGTAAAGAATGGAATGTGAGCTAAAAAGCTTTTTCCTTTTTAGTTGATTATGTGTTAATACACTTAGGCTTTTTAGTTTTTTTTTTACTTGAGATTTGTGAGCAAATAGAAAAGCAGAAATTTGAACACTGTTAAGTCTAGTGTATGGTTTTTCTGTGGGGTTAAAGTTTCAAAATTTCACAAAAGTGTCAATTTTGACTTTCTATTTGAAGAAAATTGTAATTTTATGAGAATGCTACGTAAAACACCATGCAGAAGATGGTCTTCGAAATCTCAGAATTATCACTGAAAAAAGAAGTCTGAAAGATAGTGCATGGTTTTTTACAGAGTTACTCTTTGGGTTTTGTTTCGACGCCTGTTCTTAGTTTTGAGGTCTCAAATCCAAATATTCGGTGTTGATGGTATCACAGGTCTAGACTTTACAAGGTTTGATTCGAAACCTGAATGAATAGAGGACCCAATTGAGTGGCCCAAGGCAAGTCTTAACTAAATAAACTTTTATGAGCCAGTGTTTACTGGTAGGACACTGGCGAGGTTAAAAGTACGTAAAATATTGTCTGGGGGGAATGCACTCGTGGTGTCATACCAAAAGGTCTTTCTTCGCTTACAATTCCACCAAAGCTCATTTTATCCATACAAAAATGGGTAGACTTAGATGGTCGCTCTAAAATACTATTAGCCTAATGACAGTTTGTTACAGCAACGTGAGGCCAACACGGCCTCCTCTATTCTGAGCTTCAATCTGTACTTCCCCTCTTCTTTAAACTCATTTCCATAACCTATCCCGACCCTGTTTGAGGACCTTTTGGTTTTCGTTTGGCTTAGGTGTGACCATGCCGTTCGTGGTAACAAAATTCAAGTACGGAATGACTCGGTCCAAAAGTAACTGAAATTCTAAAAAAAGAATTTTGATAAAATTAGTCCGTGAAAAATCGACTTTTTACACTGACGCCAAATATTTAAAATTCATTAAGTTTAATGTTGTCTGTCAAAAGCTACGAGCCTGAGAAAATAAGCCTGATATTCGATAAGTCCGAAAATGTGGAAACGCCTCTAAAAATTTAAGTGAATTTTTTTTGCCAGAAGAAAGATCACGGATTTGTATTTATTTATTTTGTTGTCTTTTCCTCAGTTTCTAAAAAGCACGTTTTTGCAATCCGTCATCTTTAATATATGTAACGTGGCCTAACTTTTCTGTCGTTTATAGACCGAGACAGTGAAACCGAACATTTTTTTACAGCTTATTGGATTATACACCTTCGCTCAAATGATTACCTAAAATAGAACTTAGCCCTTAGACTCTGGACAATATCTAGCATAGCTTCCCCAGATTTTTTAAGTGCCCCCCGTTTCAGAAATATGCGCATCCAAAGATTTTTTTAATGCATTTTGTTACGTTCTTACGAGTCAAACAATTTTTTTTATGGGGGGGGGGGGGGTCAAGCCCCTTTCTCCCCCTGGAAACGCTCCTGGCTAGTCTAATATCATCACCATCACTTTTAGTATCATAGTCTTACTTTATAGGCTTATATGCCTAGTCTTCTGAACCCTGAAATGGCCGCAATTATGCTGAATTGACCCACCTACCTTGTGATTTTCGTAAATAAACCATGCTAATCATACAAAAAAATGGGAAACTACCACTGCTTCCGCTTTCCCCTAATTTCCCAGAAATTTGGTTATTCAAAATTTTCCTGAAAAATTATTTTGGGCATTTACGAACTGTAAGTAAGGGGTGATGCGGCTCAATGGTGACCGAAACTGTGAGAAACAGAGTCTTGATAATAATAGACACATCAAAATAATTGAATTAAGACGCTTATTCAAAATATGTAAAATTCATGAAGCTTAATGTTGCCGATCAAAAGTTGAGAGCCTGAGAAAATTTTCCTAATTTTTGAAAGGGGGGGGGGCAGCGCTAAGAAATCAAGTGATTTTAATGAAAATCACACCATTCAGGATATTAGAGAACCCTACTGTAAAGGTTTCAAGCTCCCATATACAAAAGGTGGAATTTTGAATTCTTTGCCAGAAGCAAGATCATGGATGCATGTTTATTTTGTTTTCCAGGGGTGATCATTATCGAACCAATGATTGTAGAAGATCGAGAGATGGCTCATTTTATCGGAAATCAAAAGTTCTAGTGCCCTTTTTAAGTGACCAAAATATTGGATGGCATCTACCCTCCTACCACCCCCTTTTTTACCCAAAATTGTCCGATCGAAATTCTGAGATGCCATTTTCTTTAGCAGGGTCGAAAGATCTAATAATTATGTCTTTGAGGATGACTAGACCCCCCACCCACAGCCTCCATGGGAAGGGCTGCAATTTATGAACTTTGCCCATTACTTTTATATAGTATTGGCTATTGGGAAGTGTAAAGATAATTTTTTTTTGGGGGGGGGGGGGAATTTCCTGGAGAGGTTGCTGATGTAGGAGGATCTTTCCACGGAGGAGTTTTGGGGGGGGAAGGGAATTTTCAATGGGAGAGAGAGCTGAATTTCCCAGCATTAATTAAAAAACTATAAGAAATTAAATAAGAAAAGTTTTTTCAACTGATAGTAAGGAGCAACATTAAAAGTTAAAACGAACAGAAATTATTACGTATATAAAGGGTTGCCCCCTCCTCAGTACCTCGCTATTTACGCTAAAGTGCTATTTGAATTTTTAAAAAGAGTATTCTATTTAAACGATTCTTGCGTATCAGGAGTCATCTTAAATAATTGGAACAAAAAGTCAAACTTAAGTGTAAAGAGCGAGGTACAGAGGAGGGGGCAATCCTATCATATACGTAGTAATTTCTGTTCGATTTAAGTTTTAATGTTGCTTCTTACTTTCAGTTGAAAAAAACTTGTTTTTTTTATTTAATTACAGAGAAGAGTTACAATAATTTTAGATACAAGAGCTATGATACAACGACTTTGGTCTTAGACGAATTTGGGGAAAGCACGATGGGGTAGCACAAATGTTACAAACAACTCCTTTTAGAATCTGATATTCAGTTATAACATGGCCCAAATTTAAACTGAACTTTAATTAAATCCCTTTTTTGTAGCGACAGAATCTCCAACAAGTCCCGGTGATCTTTGTCAAGTTCTTATTGGAAGTCCTGAAACTTCCGATGAAATCGATGATGCTACGGATTATAATGAGGCTTACACTGATGATGTCTTGATATCAGAATCTGAGTCTCAACTTTCATGTTAGTTTTACTTTTATTGCTTGTTGATTCAAAAGTTATCTATTCGGTATGTAGCTATGTATTAGTGGGCAACACATTCAATTGTTACCTGCTGAAACGGAGCTGATGAAAGCTTGTGGCATAAAATGGACCATTCCAATATATATTTTCCAATTTTTATTAATAAAAAAGAAAAAAAACTTACAAGAAAAGATAAAAAAAATATTTTATATCTTAATAAGTATTTATTCCTTTGCCTTTGACTAAGTAAGGTTGTCATCATGACAAGAAACTGGTCATTTAGACTACCTAGATGATATAGTGAAAAACAAAAGATTCAATGATTTACATATTTCCTATCTCATTTCTATATATAACAATTTTTTTTGTTAAAAATTTACCAATAGTAAAAGAGGATATTTTTTTTACTATAAGATAAGATATACAATTTTTTTAGATAAGATTTAATTATAAAAATGTCTATCACAAGCCAAATATGGACAGAATTCGTACTTTAGAGTCAATAAATACAAGAAAAGACAAGCAAATATAATAGGGCTAATCGCAGAAAAAATTCCAGTATGCCTCTGAGGTCAACTCAGCTTGCACTAGAGTTTTGCAAGTTCATGAGAAATCGGTGTTTTTAGGGAGATGGTGAAACAAGAACTTGCAGGCAACACCTGCGCCCTTGTTTTTCGCTGTAAATGCATACCTAAAAGCTTTATTCTTGTTGCAGCTTGTAACAGCGTTGTTGCAGCTTGTTGCAGCGTGTTTTTCGCTGTAAATGCATACCTAAAAGCTTTATTCTTGTTGCAGCTTGTTGCAGCGTTGTTACAGCTTGTTGCAGCGTGTTTTTCGCTGTAAATGCATACCTAAAAGCTTTATTCTTGTTGCAGCTTGTTTCAGCGTTGTTGCAGCTTGGTGCAGCGTGTTTTTCGCTGTAAATGCATACCTAAAAGCTTTATTCTTGTTGCAGCTTGTAACAGCGTTGTTGCAGCTTGGTGCAGCGTGTTTTTCGCTGTAAATGCATACCTAAAAGCTTTATTCTTGTTGCAGCTTGTTGCAGCGTTGTTTCAGCTTGTTGCAGCGTGTTTTTCGCTGTAAATGCATACCTAAAAGCTTTATTCTTGTTGCAGCTTGTAACAGCGTTGTTGCAGCTTGTTGCAGCGTTTTTTTCGCTGTAAATGCATACCTAAAAGCTTTATTCTTGTTGCAGCTTGTTGCAGCGTTGCTGCAGCTTGTTGCAGCGTGTTTTTCGCTGTAAATGCATACCTAAAAGATTTATTCTTGTTGCAGCTTGTAACAGCGTTGTTGCAGCTTGTTGCAGCGTTTTTTTCGCTGTAAATGCATACCTAACAGCTTTATTCTTGTTGCAGCTTGTGACAGCGTTGTTGCAGCTTGTTGCAGAGTGTTATTCGCTGTAAATGCATACCTAAAAGCTTTATTCTTGTTGCAGCTTGTAACAGCGTTGTTGCAGCTTGTTGCAGCGTGTTTTTCGCTGTAAATGCATACCTAAAAGCTTTATTCTTGTTGCAGCTTGTAACAGCGTTGTTGCAGCTTGTTGCAGCGTGTTTTTCGCTGTAAATGCATACCTAAAAGCTTTATTCTTGTTGCAGCTTGTAGCAGCGTTGTTGCAGCTTGTTGCAGCGTGTTTTTCGCTGTAAATGCATACCTAAAAGCTTTATTCTTGTTGCAGCTTGTAACAGCGTTGTTGCAGCTTGTTGCAGCGTGTTTTTCGCTGTAAATGCATACCTAAAAGCTTTATTCTTGTTGCAGCTTGTAACAGCGTTGTTGCAGCTTGTTGCAGCGTGTTTTTCGCTGTAAATGCATACCTAAAAGCTTTATTCTTGTTGCAGCTTGTTGCAGCGTTGTTACAGCTTGTTGCAGCGTGTTTTTCGCTGTAAATGCATACCTAAAAGCTTTATTCTTGTTGCAGCTTGTAACAGCGTTGTTGCAGCTTGTTGCAGCGTTTTTTTCGCTGTAAATGCATACCTAAAAGCTTTATTCTTGTTGCAGCTTGTAACAGCGTTGTTGCAGCTTGTTGCAGCGTGTTTTTCGCTGTAAATGCATACCTAAAAGCTTTATTCTTGTTGCAGCTTGTAACAGCGTTGTTGCAGCTTGTTGCAGCGTGTTTTTCGCTGTAAATGCATACCTAAAAGCTTTATTCTTGTTGCAGCTTGTTGCAGCGTTGTTGCAGCTTGTTGCAGCGTGTTTTTCGCTGTAAATGCATACCTAAAAGCTTTATTCTTGTTGCAGCTTGTAACAGGGTTGTTGCAGCTTGTTGCAGCGTGTTTTTCGCTGTAAATGCATACCTAAAAGCTTTATTCTTGTTGCAGCTTGTAACAGCGTTGTTGCAGCTTGTTGCAGCGTGTTTTTCGCTGTAAATGCATACCTAAAAGCTTTATTCTTGTTGCAGCTTGTAACAGCGTTGTTGCAGCTTGTTGCAGCGTGTTTTTCGCTGTAAATGCATACCTAAAAGCTTTATTCTTGTTGCAGCTTGTAACAGCGTTGTTGCAGCTTGTTGCAGCGTGTTTTTCGCTGTAAATGCATACCTAAAAGCTTTATTCTTGTTGCAGCTTGTTGCAGCGTTGTTGCAGCGTGTTTTTCGCTGTAAATGCATACCTAAAAGCTTTATTCTTGTTGCAGCTTGTAACAGCGTTGTTGCAGCTTGTTGCAGCGTGTTTTTCGCTGTAAATGCATACCTAAAAGCTTCAGTCTTGTTGCAGCTTGTAACAGCGTTGTTGCAGCTTGTTGCAGCGTGTTTTTCGCTGTAAATGCATACCTAACAGCTTTATTCTTGTTGCAGCTTGTAGCAGCGTTGTTTCAGCTTGTTGCAGCGTGTTTTTCGCTCTAAATGCATACCTAAAAGCTTTATTCTTGTTGCAGCTTGTAACAGCGATGTTGCAGCTTGTTGCAGAGTGTTTTTCGCTGTAAATGCATACCTAAAAGCTTTATTCTTGTTGCAGCTTGTAACAGCGTTGTTGCAGCTTGTTGCAGAGTGTTTTTCGCTGTAAATGCATACCTAAAAGCTTTAATCTTGTTGCAGCTTGTAACAGCGTTGTTGCAGCTTGTTGCAGCGTGTTTTTCGCTGTAAATGCATACCTAAAAGCTTTATTCTTGTTGCAGCTTGTTTCAGCGTTGTTACAGCTTGTTGCAGCGTGTTTTTCGCTGTAAATGCATACCTAAAAGCTTTATTCTTGTTGCAGCTTGTGACAGCGTTGTTGCAGGTTGTTGCAGCGTGTTTTTCGCTGTAAATGCATACCTAAAAGCTTTATTCTTGTTGCAGCTTGTAACAGCGTTGTTGCAGCTTGTTGCAGCGTGTTTTTCGCTGTAAATGCATACCTAAAAGCTTTATTCTTGTTGCAGCTTGTAACAGCGTTGTTGCAGCTTGTTGCAGAGTGTTTTTCGCTGTAAATGCATACCTAAAAGCTTTATTCTTGTTGCAGCTTGTTTCAGCGTTGTTACAGCTTGTTGCAGCGTGTTTTTCGCTGTAAATGCATACCTAAAAGCTTTATTCTTGTTGCAGCTTGTAACAGCGTTGTTGCAGCTTGTTGCAGCGTGTTTTTCGCTGTAAATGCATACCTAAAAGCTTTATTCTTGTTGCAGCTTGTAACAGCGTTGTTGCAGCTTGTTGCAGAGTGTTTTTCGCTGTAAATGCATACCTAAAAGCTTTATTCTTGTTGCAGCTTGTAACAGCGTTGTTGCAGCTTGTTGCAGCGTGTTTTTCGCTGTAAATGCATACCTAAAAGCTTTATTCTTGTTGCAGCTTGTTGCAGCGTTGTTGCAGCTTGTTGCAGCGTGTTTTTCGCTGTAAATGCATACCTAAAAGCTTTATTCTTGTTGCAGCTTGTAAAAGCTTTATTCTTGTTGCAGCTTGTTGCAGCGTTGTTGCAGCTTGTTGCAGCGTGTTTTTCGCTGTAAATGCATACCTAAAAGCTTTATTCTTGTTGCAGCTTGTAACAGCGTTGTTGCAGCTTGTTGCAGCGTTTTTTTCGCTGTAAATGCATACCTAAAAGCTTTATTCTTGTTGCAGCTTGTAACAGCGTTGTTGCAGCTTGTTGCAGCGTGTTTTTCGCTGTAAATGCATACCTAAAAGCTTTATTCTTGTTGCAGCTTGTAACAGCGTTGTTGCAGCTTGTTGCAGAGTGTTTTTCGCTGTAAATGCATACCTAAAAGCTTTATTCTTGTTGCAGCTTGTAACAGCGTTGTTGCAGCTTGTTGCAGCGTGTTTTTCGCTGTAAATGCATACCTAAAAGCTTTAATCTTGTTGCAGCTTTATGAGTCATTTAAATGCTGTTAATCTGTATTTTTACGTTATTATTGATCAACGAAAGTTTAGTAGAGAAATAAAAACAAAGTGTTCTCCAAGTAGTACCATCATGGTTGCAGCACTAGCTGCAAACTGGTAAATAGCGAACCACAGTCCGATACGATAAAAAACCGTAAAGAAGAGAAAACGGGAATAAAAACAGCCAATGAAATAAAAACGGAGATTACAATGCAAATATTTCGGTCAAGACCTCTGCTTGACCTTCCTCAGTGCAGAATAATAAAAAAAGAATACCGATAAAAATCTAAAGATCATATGAAAAACCAAACCTTAAAACAAACGCAAAAACTAAAATAGGACGACCCTTTTTAAGTAACGGTGAAAGGGTAACTGTATAAAAATACAATCCTGAATGGAAATTCAATGTTTTAATTTATGCAGAGCGTTTCTAAAAGCCAATCGCTTCCCAGGTAAGATATCATCTCAGATTCTGTCAGGTTGCAAACTATGATTTTGTTAATTGATATAAAAACACTTAGAATTATTAAGTTCATCATAAACGGGGCTTATATAGGTTTCTTCAGTGTCTCTATTGAGGGCTGCCCTTTGGTAAATGTGCTGTGAATTTTATAAAATTTGGTGTATTTTATCCTCATTTTCTCTTCTTTACGGTTTTTTATCGTTTTGTCATGATTAGCCAGTGTGGTCTGAGAAATTGTTAACCACAGTCCATAGTAACCAAAAGTTTAAAAACGTGTTTTGAAAAGAGTTGTCTAGTGAGAAAAATTTTCCATTTCGATGTGATTCAGGAAAAGTAACTTTTAAAAGGTTAATCTAATAGTAAAAATTTGTTGCTAAAAAAAAACGTGGGGAATTTGAAGAATCCTTTGAAAATAGGGATGGATTGAAACGAAAAGTGAAGCGTTGGAATCATCATGGTCCAAAATCCTCTACTGGAGGTTTTTGACCCATCCCCATCTTGAAAGACAAGTGCAAACAACCCTGCTCCTCGCATGAGAAGCAGTGATGTGTCTCGTTTTCTTCATTTTTTTCCCTCAGGTGTGAGTATAGTGAACCAGTAGTCGCCCACCTAGGGCAACATAGTAAAAAACAAACTATTGCCCAGCAGTAACCAAAAATTTAAAAACATTAAAAAAAACTGCAAAAAATGTCAATCGCCATTTGAGGCTGATTTAGGAGAGGGAGGCTTCAATAGGTTGGGACGAAAGAGGAGTGTGCGTAGCTGTGTTGGTCTCTGGTGGCTAGGTGCTGCTATGAGTTTTTAGTTAGTAGTAGTGGTATATAAGGATGCTGTTTGGGGAAAAAATATCCATGGTTTAAGTAATTTTTTTTTCTGTTTCATAAAGGAAAATATTTTATTTTATTTTTTTATCTCTTTTATCCGCTTTTTATCTTTTTTTTATTAAAAGAAAAATTATGAGCCAAATTAGTAGTTACGTTTGGCAAAATGATGGGGATGTGAATTTTAATTTAGTGATATCTTTTTTTTTTATTTCAGGTACCCTTTCCAACAGAAGACCCAAGAAAAGTCATCCAACAAATAATTTAGAGGAGCTTGTAGAGTATCTTAACAAAGAGAATGTCCACCTTAAGATTGAAAGGGATTATATTTTGGAGAAATATCGTTCTTTAGCGTCAAGTATTATTACTGTTAGCTATCTGCAATCTATGCAAACGATTGTACTAAAAAGTTTGAATAGTTGCCCTTTTGATTTTGAATTAGACTGAAATGATGTTTGAATATCAAAAAATTTATACTGTTGTCTTTGAATATTACATGGAATGGCCTTTTTTTCCTTTCTCTAGTTCTTTGTCTATCATAGTTACCGCGCCTGGGCCGTGGACCTAACTACAGTCTATAGTAACCGTAAGTTTAAAAAGGCGTATCGAAAAAACTGTCAAGTGAGCAAAAATCGCCGTATGAAACTGATTCAGGAATGTAACTGTTATTTCGGCTAATGTTAATAGTGCAAAAAAAAATTTATGGGGATTTCGGAAAAGAGCCAGAACCTCCCGAAAATGGTGTTGGATCGAAATATAAACTGCACCATTAACATCACCATCGAACCCCCCATAGGAGAATGGCATCCCCTTATCTTGAACAACAAGGAAAATCCCTTTTTCGCATTGGAAACGCTTATGTATCTCCTTTTTTTCTTTTTTTTTTCCAGGAGCTGTCGAACGAGTTTACAACAAAAGAAACACAAGATAATGGAAAATGAAATGCAAATTTTGACAAAAGCTGTAACTTCATACACAAGGTGACATAACACAGATATACTGTTATATAATGATGATAAACACATATGATGATATTTGATGATATGTCATATTCCTGGAAATCTCGTCATAAACTGGTTTTCAGATTATTCTGTGTATTACGAATTAAAAAAAAATATATATATAAAAAAATGGTTTTTTTCCACCAGATGGAAAATTTATCGTTAGACTTTACATAAACCTAGTAGAGAGTGATAGTTCCAATATTTTAAAAATCCTCCTAAATTGTTGACGTCCAAGAAACATACATCAATTCTTTTGATGGGATTTATTGTTATCAAAATTACTTCTTTAGTTTTAGCCACCATTAGCGCAATTCGCTGCTTACCTTTCGTTACCAGGAACTCTTTAATTCCGAAAGGAAATTCGTGCGATTTTACAAATCATTTTGAAGAAGGTATCCCGTTGCTAAGAATGCTATCATAATATTTAAGTTCTCTTTCTGTGGCGACAGCATCCCAATGACCTTTTAATTTTTTGCGGCACCTTGCGAAATTTGTTCTGCAATAACTGTGTCCAAATCTTCAACATTTGAAGAAAGTCTCTAAAAGAATCCGTCTATTTCTTGATTACGCTCATTTACGTTTATCCCGGGTAGCCTGCTGCCAAAGCAAAAGTCATAAGCTCTAACTAGTAATTAAAAAAGGTCACAAAACATAAATTCATTACGAAAGTTCCAGGTTTTCGTAATATGATGACGAAATACTATTGATTTTACTTCTTGTGTCATTTATCTTGCGAAAATTGCGCTGTAAAAATAAAATCCGAGCCCTTTCCGTTAGAAAGTCTTCTCATTTCTTTCTTCAAGTTCTTCTGGGGTGAGAGTTCATTTCCGTGCAAAGTAAGCATAAATCCTAATCATGTCGTTTTACGATTGAGAAATTCTGAAAATATCGATAAGGCTCATATTCTTCTGAATGTATAGGCCTTTCTGGCGAAGTTGTTGATCAACAAACTGTTCTGGCGAGAAACTATTCATCAAAAATCAGCTCTAGCGACCAACAAAAGTTCTGTTGATCGACATTGTGGATGAAAACAACCCACAATTAAAATCTATGTTTGCCAATCTTGTTGGTCAAATTCAAGCGGGAGATTTCAAGGGTGAATATCATGGGAGAACTGTTTTTCTTCTTGCAATTTTAGAAGAGAAAAATATTTACTTCCCAATAAATTGATTATTAGCTTTATCTTTATAAGCCATGAGAAGGCGTCTCTTTTGAGATACCTACCCTGTCCCCTCCAAAGGCCACTAAAGACATTTTGTTTTATTTAACTGAAACTTTCAGAATTTGATCAAACAGTGAAAAAACGTATTAATAGTGAAAATTACAGACGTAAACATGAGATATCTGCTCCAAGCCGACATTGTAGGATGGAGTAACGGATTTGCTAGATGTTTTAGCTCCATATCCATTTTAGGACTATGGGTTAGAAAAGGGGGGAGGGGCTAGGTCAAATCATCTCTTCCAAATGGAATTCTGTAATACTTCTGACCTGGAGCAATCTTCCTTCGGGTGTTACGACTGTGAACACATGGACTAACTCTCTTAAGAGGGAGCTCAATGTATATTGTAATGCTCAAACCCAAAAGGTGCGTCTCATACTATTCTTGAAGCTGAGTTAGGAAGCGAGACGTCTTTTCAGTTGATTTTTATTTAATAGTAGTATTTGTAGAGACGTATTTACCTCAGTAGAGGTAGGAGAGGCTAGCTTTAGAAAGTACAAAACATTGATATATGGTTCTGGGCCATGAAGTGCAATATTTTTCGTGTCTTTGGTTGTTCATGTTCAACTTGGCACATGGTTTCACTCACTACTTTTTAAAATAAGAAAATATATATTCCATTTTATTTGCTCAGTTCCATGTATTATTATTTATAAATTGTTGTTGTCATTCGCAGCGTCCCCTCGCAAGCTTTGCTTTGGTATGAAGACGATTAAGTTTTGTATTTTGATTTACTGTAAGTTATTCTAATACAACGAACCGGATTCTACATAAAAATTGTCATCACCTATTTGGATAAATTTTTGTAGTAGATTTTTCTATTGATTTCTACTAAATGAAATCAGTGTCTTATTTTTCGCATAAAGAATATAAAATCCCAGGTAGTCATTACTGGAGACCCAACCAACTTCGAATATAACAAGGATTTTTGCGTAGCTTTTCCAAGGAGCAATAGCCTTCCTGAATAACCCATCGACATGTGACAAAGGCGAAATGTCGTTATAAATGTAGGCGGAAATGCTAAAGCAAGGGGGACGAGGTCAATATGTATATGTTTATAGGCATGTTGTTGAGGGTTTTGGATTACGACGACAACAGTTTGATAACAAAAATAATGAGTATGGTAATGATTGCCGTTGTCAGTAACGTTGTCGCCACGTCACTATCATCTTCGTTGTCGATTGGGTTGGTAGCGGTACCTCAGACACCGTCTTCTTCGTTGCTATCAAGTTTTCATCATCGACGTCGTCGTTTGTTGTGAATATCATCGCTCTCACTGTCTGCGTGGTCTTGATCATCGTTATCATCGCAACTATCATCTTATCAGTAGCATCCCCATAGTTTTCATCATCTTCGTCCCCGTTGTCGTCACTAGAGCCATTGCTGTAGTCGTCGTAGCCTCTTGGAATCATTTCTCATGTTCTGATCCTTCAATAATAAAGCTGCGAATCATGACTCAAAATTTCCTTCCTTTTTCCAGTAATTTATTCGTCAAACTGTCCTGACGAAATGCTTCCATGAAGACTTTTCCCGTGACTCAATTAAAGACATTCAATATCACATCAGAATTGTGGCCTAGAGTTAATATAAAACGACCAAATTCGAAGATTAATAGAAGACCCGATCTTTACGATTTTTGTTGTTGTTGTTATACTATTGTTCGTTTTGTCAGCACATGACACATCTACATGAGTTCAATATAATCATAGATGTGAATTTTCAGGGGTTGGGCTTGAACCCGCCGTAACAAAATGAAGCCACCATGTAAAATCTTGGGAGTAATACCAGGATACACAAATAGTGATTTTAAAAATAATAAAATACTACTCAATTGCGTGTGACAAAACTTGCCTCTTCAGAAAATGAAAACTTTGTGCTCATCCATGTAACCCCGAATCTTACTTAAGTTTTAAGTTGGTTTCTATATTTTTGTGTTCTAAGACAAGGGTGACGAAAAATTTCTATATCATGGTTACAGCGGCTACTGCAGCCTAGTAAAAAACGAATCACGCCCATAGTAACCAAAAATTAAAAATGCGTATAAAAAAAACCGGCTTGTGATAAAAATTACCATTTTTAGCTCATTCAGGAATGGTTACTATTATTTCGACTAGCCTTAATAGTAAAATGTTATTTCTGAAATAAATTTATGGGAATTTTGAAAAATAGCATGCAACCCCTAAAAAATGGCGTCAGAAACGAAAATCAAACACTTCGTGGTAACGAACTGTAAGTGAGAAGCGACCCGGCTCAATAGGAACCGAAACTAAAACCCGTTTTTTTTATACCAATAGATATAATTTCGAAAAAAGGGGAAAACAACCCCTAACAGTCATAGAACTTTAATAAAATCATACCATCAGATTCAGCGTATCAGAGAACCCTACTATAGAAGTTCAAGCTCCTATCTGCAAAAATGTGGAATTTTGTATTTTTGCCAGAAGAAATATCACGGATCCGTGTTTATTTATTTGTTTGTATTTTTTCCCCAGGGGTGATCGTATCGATCCAGTAGTCCTAGAATATCGTGAGAGGGCACATCCGAACGGAAATTAAAAGTTTTAGTGCCCTTTTCAAGTGACCAAAAAAATTGGAGGGCAACTTGGCCCCCTCCCACGCTCATTTTTTCCCAAAGTCACCTGATCAAAATTTTGAGATAGCCATCTTGTTCAGCATAGTCGAAAATCTAATAAGTGTTTCTTTGAGGATGACTTAATCCCCCACAGTTCCCAGGGGAAGGGCTACAAGTTGTGAACTTTGCCCATTGTTTACATATAGTATTGGTTAATGGAAAGTATACAGACGGTTCAGGTGGGATTTTTTTTTCTGGTGGGAGGGGGGTCGGAGGAGGAGGTTACGGGGGAAGATTTTTTTCATGGAGGATGTTTCCTTGGGGAAAGGGACATTTCTATGACTGGGGTGCCGGATTTCCCAGTATTATTTATAAAACGATCAAAAATTGTATAAAAAAACAAGTTTTTCAACTGAAAATAAGGAGCAACATTAAAACTGAATACGAACAGAAATTATTACGTATATGAGGGGGTTCTCCCCCTAGTCAATACCTCGCCCTTTACACTAAATTTTTTTTTTTTAGTACTTTCAAAAGAGCTATCTATTCTAATTAACCTATCTTTGTGATTCAGGGGTTTGTGATTCGAACAAAATTTGAACTTTAGCGTAAAGAGCGAGGTAAGTAGAATGGCCCCTATTGATCCCACGAGTACCACGTGGTTTATGGTTTTCTCAGTGAGAATGAAAAAACAGATGAAATTCTCACTTGAAAAACCATGAATTTTTCAAATTATCAATTGAAAATAAATGAATTTTCATATTATCAAGGGAACATACAGGACAGTTGAGACAGGTATTTCGTGGTGGTGGGTTTTTCAATTGTGAAATTCATAAATGTGACAAAAATAAGGTATTTAAAATATAGAATTTGAAAATTATTTTATTTCCAAGTGATAATTTTAAAAACAGTAACTTTCTCACTTGTAAAACCATAAACCACGTGGTCCTGTCACGAGTTTCTCACTTGGAAAACCATAAACCACGTGGTGCTGTCACGAGTCAGAACACCTGTGCTGTCGACCTCAATTCACATATCGTGAATCAATAAGTCCCCTTAGAAACAACAAATTAATTTCCCTTTCTTGACAGATCAATCAATCAATGACATCATCTATCAGACTTTAAATTTCCCTTTCTTGACAGATCAATCAATCAATGACATCATCTGTCATACTTTAAAAATTTTAGCCTAGAAACATTTCTCCAGGAATAGATCCAAAATCATTAATGTCTTTGCCTCGGGAACAGTTCTACTGGTCGAACTCCAAAGGATATTAATAACCACACGCCATGGAAACAATTAGGCAAGAAACATCTTAACGATGAATTGTTTTAGCGCGCGACAAGGTTTCCATATAATTTGAAATGCATTGACGCAGAGATGCCAATAACAATGGAACACGCTGTATTTGCGTTTAGGGATTATTTGGGCGAAACCGTTTTAGACAGGTTATGGAACTATTTCGGCGAAACAAATAGAGACATTTTAAAAGACGATTTTTGAATAGATTTTGGAGGAGGTTTTGAGTGTGGTCGTTATAATACACAAGTTTCAATTGAACAGTGTTGTGAGGTCCTCTACCCCAACCCCAAAGGGTTCCAATCCTCCTACCCCAACCCCGAAGGAAGCCCCGGTCCTCAAAGCCCCCCAAACTCCCAAAGGTTCCTATCCCCCTACCACAACCCCTAAGGAAGCCAGCGGTCCTCAAAGGTTCTCTGGGCTTCCAAAGGACCCCCCCCCCCGGACCCCCCAAGACCCTCACCCCGTCCCCCAACGGGCCCCGGCCCCCCAAGGGCCCCCGACTCTAAAAAGGCCCTACCCGAGCCCCAAAGGCCCTCCCCCGTACCCCAAGGTCCCCCCCACCCCCCAAAGCCCAACCCCGGCCCCCAAGGGCCCCCCCCCCCCCCCAAGCCCCCCCCCCCGGTCCCCAAAGGTCCACCAGATCCCCAAAGCCCTCCACCCGGCCCCACCCGCCCCCCCCTGGCTCCCAGGGCTCCCACCCGTCCCCGAGCGCTCTACCCCTCACCCGAAGGACGCCTCCTGTCCTCACACGGCCCCCAGGCACCCAACCGGCCACCATGGCACAAAACCGCCCACGACCGACCTCACCGGTCCTCACCGGTCCCCCAGGCTCCCCCAGGCCCTCCCCCGGTCCCCACCGCTCCACCGGGCTCCCCCAGGGCCCCCCCACCCCCAAAGACCCTCACCCAGTCCCCAAAGGGCCCAATCCGGGCTCAAGGACCCCCCCGGACCCCCAAAGGTCCTCCACCAGTCCCCACCGGCCCTCTCCCGGTCCCAAAGGTCCACCAGGCCCCCAAAGGGCCCCCAGACCCGCCAAAGGCCATCCCCTCGCCCCCCACTGGCCATAAAGTGTCCCCCACCGACCCCCCGACTACCCCCAGCCCTCCCCCGGTCCCCCACGGACCTCACCCGGCCCCCAAAGGTCCACCGGGCACCCAAAGGGACCACCGGACCCCCAAAGGGTCCCCCGGACCCCAACGGACCCACCGAGCCCCCAAAGGGCCCAATCGGTGCTCAAGGGCTCCCCGGACCCCAAAGGCCCTCCCCCCGGTCCTCACAGGTCCACCGGGCTCCCCAAGGACCCGTCGGTCCTCAAGGAACCACACAGCCGTGCAAATACCCTCCCCCGACCCCCCCCGGCTCCTCTCGGTCCCCCAAGGTTCCCTCGGGCGACCAGCTGCCCCCTCCCCCCCTTCCGGGCCCCTGGATCCCCCCAAGCCCTCCCCCGCACCCTCCCCAGAACCACCTCGCCCATGTTAAAACTTTTTAGTGCTTTATTATATCCTTTTATAAAAATTTACTTTAATAATGCACCGCCTAAAACCAATTTCCAACATGAAGTACTTATCTTTTTCACCCACTGTCCCAATGAAAAAGAAATTAGTTTTTAATCAATTCTAATTTTCCAAATAATATAAAAATTTTCCGCTGTATTTCAGATCTGTCTCAAAGAGATGAAAAATTTAAAATACTATACCAAATTTTTCGCTGAAGATACAAAAAAATTCAAGATGTCTTCTGAATTTTAACGAAGAACGTTCTCCAAGACTATGTTCTACAGAGACAACAAAATATTCCACGTAAGTTCTTTATTACACAATGACATAGATAAATTTAAAAGTAAAATTATAAATTTTTATGTGGAAGATGGACATAGAACGAACCTCCGTGTGATAATTGTAACTTTCAGTAAAAAGTTCTAGTACTATATACAGTGTAATAACTGTATACAATTACATTTCTAGTTATCGTCTGAATGGTAAAAAGTAATAAGCTAACCGTAATTATATATCAGAGAAAACAAAAATAAAAATCTACTTTTAACGATGTCGCAAAGAAAAAAATAAATATAAAGTAAAAGTATATATTTTTCTGTTTACGATTTAAACTTCAAGACAATCATTTTTAATATAGTAAATTAAGAGCAATAGATATAGTTCTAGTTAAAATTAAATATCCTAAGAGTCTTCTGTTTATATGTTAAGTATTACTTTTAATAAATATAAATCGAAACTAATCAGTAAAACAGAGAAAAAATTAATATTAAAATTAATTTACCTATTAAACAAAGTAATAAATAACTATTTAGCAATATTATAAATAAGTATGTTTTCTAGGTGACCAGTACTCCAATCCTTGAGAATTTTGTCAAGTTATTTCAAAAGTTAGCGTTCTCATTCATGAGACCACCACTTATAGACTAACGTGTCTTTGTCTAGAATTAATTAGAAACAATAAATCGATTATCTTATCTTAATGTAATAGAAATAATAAAAATAAATCGAATTTTACAATTTTACATGACATTTGTAAAATATTTTTTCAATAATAAATATGTATTTTTACTAGATAAAATGAACTAAACGGATATGTACTAATGCCACTTACAAAATCTATAAATATTTCAAGTGAATCGGTCATAACTGTCGACAATTCAAGGTTAACGTTCTAGACTTACTATTACAAACGTAAACTATTAACGACTAATTTTTTCTTTTTCATCACTAACATTACAAGAATGTTAATTCTATCACAAAGTAAAAAAGAATATTAAAGTACAATAAGAAAATTCTCTGATTACGAAAGAAAATGCAAGACAATCTCTGAGACTAATGAAACTGACTATAATAATTTCTCTTAAAAGTTAATTTGTCAGAACTTTCTACACGGACAGTAAAAGGACTCAAATGGAATTTAACAAATAACATGATGCAAGAATAATTTTTAAATATACCTCTATAATATTCAAATTAATGTAATTATATCGCAAAGAACTAAATAATTATAAATTAAAATTATAAATTTCTATGTGGAAGATAGAAAATGAACGACCGTATCTGAGACTATTTTCCCTGTCGATAACAAGTTATAGTTAAATTTAAAGTTTTTCGCAGAAGATAAAAAAAGTTCAAGTTATCTTCTGAATTTTACCAAAGAACGTGCTTCAATTCTAATTTTACCAGAGAAAACAAAAATCTTCCACTTCAGTTATTTATTTCACAAAGACATAAAGAAATTTAAAAGTTCAATTCTAAATTTTTCGGTGGAAGATAGAAAAAGTAAGAACATACGTTTGAATATTGTCACGTAAAATAAAAAGTTCTTGTTCAATTTACACTGTAATCTCTTATTACAATGAAATTACAATTTATATTATGAAAATTACAAAATAATAAGCTTCAATTCTAATTTTTTAATAGACCAAAAAAAACTTCAACTTAAGTTCTTTATTTAACACATAAATAAAGAAATTTAAAGTAAAATTCTAAATTTTT